>NW_028280803.1:2477500-2732500 GCF_059751285.1 Brachycentrus maculatus
GAAGGGAGTTTGAACCAATACTTGTATAGCCTGTAAAGAAAATAAAATCTTTAATTTAATTTGCTTAACTTTCAAAAATTAATGAGAAAATTTGTAATAAAGACGTACGATCAATGTAACTTTGATGAATTCCAAGTAAGACTCATAGTAGACAGCAGGCATAAAGGTGAAAATGACTTCCATGAAGAATGCAGGAATGCAGATGAAGAGAAGCAGGTCATCCAATAGTGATATAGGATGTAAATTGACATCTAGTGTCTTTATTTGAGCGTAGGCAAAAAGAACAGCCACCAGCATGATAACGTGTAAGACCATGTCTGTTATATCTATCAAGATAATACCTGTTTCGATAAATTCCCTGCAAAAAAAAAAACAAAAATTAATAAAAGAGGAATGAACAGTAAGTAAAATAAAAGATTTGAACAATTCAGTAAATACATAAATCAGGCTTACGAGGTATTTATAGTGATGAAGCAGACGATGATGCTGGCTATGGTTAGTACGATGATGAGAATACCACCAAATAGTCCTTTATTAGAGGAGTGACAATCTACATGGATCACTAGGTTGCTGACTAATCCATTGTCATCAAGCGCAGTAGGAGCCCTGGATGTTATAGATTTTTTTTAATGTTTCACCAAATCACTATATTGTATGTTTTTAGGTACATATCATTTGACTTGATTGTTTGGTTATATTTTATTTCACTTACTTGCATTGCTCCGTTTCAAATGAAGATTTCTCACTTGCCCAATCATTTTTATCGTGAATATCAGCAGTAGTATCCGTTTCATCTCTTGAACAGTTCCCAATGTTTTGCCACAGTATGTAAAAAATACCAACTAAAAAAACCATAGTTGGTTTAACACTTTTGTTTTGTTATGTTTTAAAGCAAGGAGTCATAATTAAATTATATCTCACCAATCAGAATACTGTATTCAATGGTGAAGGGGTAGAGATATGGTGCCAAGTTGTTGAAGACGGAGTCAAATCCAACTTCTGCGGAACAATTGTTGTCCCCGATCGGTGTTATGTTTAGGACGCTTCGCAAATGGAGTGCTCCAGGCATACGGTACGAAGTCAGTGGAAGGGCAACAGGCTGTTCGGAGTTCATCGGAGACCAATTTAAGCTGGACCAAATACCTATACAAGTTATTTAAAACAATTCAATGCCAATTTTTTGTATTAATTTTATTTCTTGGCTCTTTGGGCAGATTTGAGAAACTCACCATGTTTGACATCCTCTTTATCTTCTTTCTTTTTAGCGTAAATGGCGAGGGAGTCCATAGTCTCTCTGATAATAGTCCACGTCCAAAAACACAGGCTACTGGCGATACAATGCATAATAGCAAATCTTCCAAAGCCCTAGAAAATGATTAGGTTAGAGCAAATGCGCTCGGTTTTACATTAGTTTTGTTATTATCAGCAAAAGACAAACCTTGTAGCGAAGAATGATGACATTTGAGTATTTGAAGATGAAAAACAACTGGCAAAAGGAATAGATTGGGTATAATATATCAAGTAATAACACGACCAAGTTTCCGCAGTCAGTATCCGAATTTAAATAAACTACTTGTACACCCAAGAGAAGAGCTGAATGCACCAAATGTCCCAAGCAGAACACTAAAAAAAGAAAATTGATTTAACTGTGAAGAATTTTTAGAGATCAGTTATCTCGCTAGTTCAACATATTTTTTTACCTGCTGCTCCAAGTTTGAGATAGAAGCTTCCCGCATGTCTTCCTTGACTGAAGCAGTACACGTGTTTTAATGGGCGGAGAGGTGGTGGCAATGCAAAAGATAACTGTTGTTTCAAACCTCCACCGTTTTCTGGGATAACAAAAGTCAAGGGGCCATCAAGCGTTTCTATCTGAAGAAAAAAACGCACTTTTTTGTTTTGTTTTATTTGATTGCTTTATTTTTATTTTTCAATAAGATATTAATAATATCAACTAGACTGACTTCATAAAAACAAGTTTATTTAGAGGTTCCAAAAAAACGATAAAAAAAACTGTTGAGTAGGATTCGGTTTTTACCCATTTGGAAGCACAAAATATTTACCTCAGTTTGTCTCATCATATTATCATACGCATCTTCTTGTTTTCGCTTTTCTTTGTGATATTTTTTTGCTTTATTTATATAGAGTCTGATATCAATCAACAGGAACCATATATACAAAAATCCCACAATTACCAAGTAAAGGCAATAAATCTGGA
Source organism: Brachycentrus maculatus (assembly GCF_059751285.1). Lineage (NCBI taxonomy): Eukaryota > Metazoa > Arthropoda > Insecta > Trichoptera > Brachycentridae > Brachycentrus > Brachycentrus maculatus. The sequence continues at coordinate 2,479,716 of NW_028280803.1, forward strand.
ACATATAATTTTTTTCTAATTACATTCATATTTAGTTTTTTTTTTTTAAATTGTGAATTTGATTTATTTGAAACGTTTATACATAAAGAAATACAAAATACATGTTTTCTAGAATCTTACCTCTGCAGCAGGTGTATTAACAAATATATCAAAAACAAATATTATTAATCCGTTAGTTACTAAAAATACAGCGTAAATACAACTAAGTATTGTAGTCAAATTGCTCCTGAAAATTAAAAGAAAATCATTTTGGTATTTTTTAAACTTTAAATACACTTCCATAAATACATTCTGTTTTACATCATATTTAATAAGGTTAATATATACGTGGGCTGTTCAAAAAATACGCAGACTAACGTCATAAAATAAAATGTACTTTATTTAGAAGTAACATGTCTGGGTCCCCTTCAAAGTATTCTTCTCAAAGTGTTTCCACTTTTGAAAACAGTCCTGAAATGCTTATTTTGTAATGTCCTTCAGTTTCTTCATCGCGTTTGCCTTGATCTCGGGAATCGTCTCAAATCTTCCTTTCAGAGCTTTTTGAGTTTATGGAACAAAAAGAAGTCAGAAAGAGCGAGATCAGGTGATTAGGGTAGGCGGGGAAGAACAAGAATCGAGTGTTTGACCAAAAACTCACGAGTTCTGAAATCTGAATGGGCTGAAGCTGATAAAACAACAACGCTCACGACAACGCTTCAGTGTGTGAATCGGGGAGGTGAATACATACTTTGAAAGGGACCAGATATGTATGTTTTAAATAAAGTGCATTTTGTTGTGTGACGTCAGTCTACGTATCAATTCAAAACCCCGAGTATGTATTTATTGATTACCTAAACACTTTAGTTTTATCTTCGGACGACGTAGGAGATGGAGCGTGTCCCAATGAGGCGAGAGATGCAGCATCCCTTATAGATATAGCTCCTTGACTCCTCGCATCTGCATTTCTCCCAATAGATCGCGAGTCGGATCTCGTCATGAGACCTGAAAAATATTAATTTGGAATTACGAAAGGTGAAATTCCCAGATATAACAATCTCTCTACTAATCTGTGAATTCGTATATTTGATATGAGTAGTGATAAGAAAATATTGGGAAACTATAACACAATACTATGGTTAATATTTATGGATTAAGCAAGATCAATTTCAAATCAATTAATTAGATCTTCTCTGATATACTAGACATTTTTGTAATCGTAATATTAATATAATATTTTACGCGAATGGAAGCTTTTCATTCACAACGTTAATAAGCGTAACGATGGGTATAAAAAATAATAATCATGCTTTAAAAATAGTGAAAGTTAAACATATAATTCACACATCACTTCATGCGTGAGTTTGCGGCAGTATCTTTGGTCGATTTGAGTAAGCTTTTTATGTAGCAGAGACCCTTATTTTTAAATGTATGCAAGATCCTTACAGAATTACTTTACGTACCGGGAGTCTCTCAAAAATATGGTTTTCAATTTAAGCTCCTGTCAGGGTTAGTTTATAATCATAAAGATAATATTAATGCAACATTTTAATGTGTCCAAATCCTTGTTCCCAAATCAGGATTTCCCCACTTAGGAAATATTTTAGATTTAAAAATTTAATTATAAGTACCTCGATTTTTAAATATGGATTTTGACACACACAAAATGTTGTATTTATAATATCTTTATGACTATAAACTAACCCTAACAGAAGCTTGAATGCCATCGTGAGCGAATCAGTGTACCTTCTAGCCCAAAAATTCGTGATGCTAAACAAATCTCAAAGAAATAGTATTCATACTCCTTGTATCCATACTCCTCGTATCCATACTCCTTCATACACAGGTACTGAAGAAACTTCTACAGTCTCTCCACTGTGAGAGTATGTGTCTTCTTGAACGCTTTAAGGTTTCTCAACTTTCCAGAACGCTTCGTACTATAGTAGGATACAAATGTCTAATGGCATTAAATCCCGCAAAGTGTTTGGGTTTATGTACTTATTACAAATCCAAAAATCTTGGAGACGCAGTTTAGCGTTTGCTGATTGTTTTTTAGCCACAACCCAGTAATGTTCCCAGAATTTACTCTCCTTTCTATATCTTTATCAATCTTTCCATCTTTAAAATATTTTCTTTGACTAATTATACAGGCCATACTACTACCACATAAGATGCTGACAATCTTATTACAAACTTGGTTTATCCTATGTAAGTTTAGAGTTAATATTATATAATATAATAATATATTATTGAGGTTATTTAAGATTAAAAAAAATCCCAACACAAATATTCCATTTAAAATGTCCCCAATGCAATGTAGATACAATAAAGCGGATTTATTCAACTATTCAAAAATGACATTTGAATATTAAAACAAGTACATCTTTGATATTCCAAAATGATTTTAGAATAACAATATGCAACACCAGGCAATTTAAAATATTTGGGATTCAAATATTCTAATAATGATATCGTTTTTTAAAAATATTAAAATACTTAAAAAAATCCACATTATACATGAAAAACAAAAAACCTGCTAATTAAAAATATTGTATAACATCTTTAATTAAGTAAAATAAATTAAAATTGTGTGTAAGTCCCTCTCAAGAGCTTAGTCACCTTTTTAAAGAGTCACTACGTAACAATTATAGAATGAATCGAATTGATTTTTTGTTACTATAATCAACAAATAAAAAGAAATTGAAAGGTTTATCTTAAAATTAATCTCAACAAGATTTTCTTAGAGCCACAGAAATATATTTACAACTAAGAATATATATGGGACAATCTTGGCACAATCAGGTATGCCAAATACTTAAAAGCGGCCGGGTCAGGAGTCGTAATAATCGTCGGGTATGTATGAGGAGATGGATGAATGTAGAAGAGGCAAATAATGTTTGCAAAGACAGAGTGGTGTGGCGTTCGATTCTCTCTGCCACCCCTGCGGGGAAGCGGCGTGATGGTTAGTTACTTAGTTAGTTTTAGAATATATATTAAAATTTCGTACATCAAAGTCAATACAATACAAACGTTTTTGAATTGTGATTGGGCAAGTTGACGCAATAGAGAAAGCGGTTAATAAACAATTAGTTATTCGTTCAAACAAAACAATTTGTAATTGCCATTAACCAAAAAACTAAAACTACAGACTAAATACGGATCAGAATCACTATTTATTTTTTTATATTTACCAAACGCAAAAAAAAATATTACCTGGAGATAACTTCCTTGTAGAATCTGTAGAACTGCTACTCATCAAGGTCCTTGGTCCAGCCGCCTGAAGGAGCATTCTGGGGTCATTACCGTCCGAGTTCACCTGGAAAATTAAAAGCGCCACACATTATTTAAGAATTAAAAAATAATTTTGTCTGCACTTGTAGGCACGTGATTGGACTCACGATGTCAACAATTAGAGAAACACAAGAAAAAATGTCGTGGCAGACATGCTTAGTTACAATAAAAATATGTTTAAAATGTAAGGGTACTCGTTTTAAATGAAAAAATGTTAAGCGAAAAACTCGTCTGCAATAAAAGATACTGTAAATTTTTCTCTAACTTTTTTGTAGGTATTCAGACAAATCAGTATTTCATATTCGTATTACGTTGAGATTTGTAAGAAAACGTCGAAATAACGATATAAATGAGGTATGAAGGAAATATAATAAAATATTTTATATTTAAAAAAGAGAACGACGAATTCAAATTTGATATAAAGTGAATTTGTTCGCCTCCATAATGTAGTGGTTACCGCATTCGGACCATGCTGGAAGTCCCTGGTTCAATTCCTAGGAAGAATCCAACAAATTTGGAAGAATGGCTGATTATGGCACCATCAGTTTTAATGTGAAAATTTTGTGACATAGGAGGTTCATTCCCGTTCACAAATATTTTAAAGAGATATCAACATTGATTTTTTTAGATACTTCTATTTGACAAGTTGATTATTAATAATTTATTATAATTGTTATTTGTTATATTATTATTATTATTATATTTGACATTAAATTACCCACACCACGGATGATATGTCAATATTAAAGGCATATTGAAATAATATATAACTTGAATAATATAGTGTCTGAGAGAATAAATAAAACTAAATTGTTTATAATAAACCATTTTTTCAAGAAGTTTTTATTTATTTATTTATAACCCGTATGCGCACCTAATAGCGCATAGGGCACAGCATCAAATTGATGCAGTGTTATCTTGATCATTACTTACATGAAGGCAGGGTGATCACTCTTGCGCTTCAGGAACCAGTCCAGGGTAATATCAAATAAATATTACAGTGTTAAATCACTAATATTCATTTTCACCTCCCCCCCTGGGAATCGAACCCGGGACCTCCAGCACGGTAGCTAAACACGTTGACCATTACAAAACGGAGGCGGACAAAAAAAGTCAAATTTTTATTTATTTATTAAAACGCCGTTTTTCATTTATATTTTTATGCTGAAGCAGAACCGCATGGTTAGAGGTAAGTACTGGTAGCAATAAGCAGTGGATAGTCACAGAGCAGTAGTCGGCAGGACATTTCCCTGCCTATAGACGCATTAATAACTGCATTAACTCCGCATCCCCCAGATAATCCCATTAGGGAGAACCGATGCTAAAAATGCTGCACAGAATAACTGGACGCGATAAACCATGTGTTACTATCGGATTCATGGGATCATTGCACGGGAATGCATATCGATGCAATTTCTGTACAGGTAAATAAAATTTGTACTGGGTGAACGATTCAGTTCGCGGAAAAAAATGTAAATCGCATCCGGGATACAACTGATTAAGATATGATTAAAAAAACAAAATAAGTAATACATACATATACTCGTATGTACTAAAATAATATTCAATATATATTTTCTTTTAAATATTACACATAAATGATATTTTTTCCATCGTGTAATACAAATTATTGTACGAGTATATTTCTTTATTTTACAAACAAGTAGTTGGGTACCGACTTTTTTTTAGATGTATATAGGCCCTAATATAATTTAAACACTTGACTACAATTTGATAAATCCCATGGCAGTAATTGCAGTGAAAAGTTAATGACTTAACGACGTAATGTAGATAAATTTAATAATACTTTTGGACTTTTAATTCTAACAACTTTGACTTTTTTAACGGGTTTTCGATCAGTATTAGCAGGAAGTCAATGATACAAAAAAGTAAATAAATTTATTACCGAATAGAAAGTGCAGTAAAGTCGTACTTTTCACTGTAATTCTAGCCATGTAAACATGTAATAAGAGCACTAATATAATACATCTTATAAAAAACAGAAGATCATACTTAATTACCATACAATGTTTCTATTGCTTTATTCAATATAATGTTTTTTATTATTCTTTTTTCATATACATAAATATATTTGACTATTGAATACAAGAAAAACTCTAATTAAATAATCTAATTATTTATTTTTAATTTTTGTTAAAAATATGAATAATAATATAAAAGAAAGTGTTAATAATTATTTTTCTGAATTTTATTATACATTTGTTCTACTAGCCCTATTCTTGCCTTTATATGCCTTAACTTAATATTAATTTTACAATATGAAAATATGTTTTTTAATTGAATTTAAAAAAATCATTTTGATAATAAACCAAATTTCCCAGAAATTAATGCCAAAAGTAAATACGACAGAAAAACCTTTTAGGGATTAGTCACTAGCTTATCAGTAGCTTGTAATACCATCATAATAGAGTCTTTTATATAATAATAATCAGTCCACACTGGTTCTACGCGAAATGAGTATTAGAGGCGTATAAATTAGGTATCTCATAAACCAGATAAGATTTTTTTTCGCTAATTCTCTACTAGATTAACTCGTCTCAGCTCGTGTGAAAGAAGGAATTATAATATTAGCGTCAATAAATTGATCATGTTTCATGATCTTAGGTGCAAATGACGGTATTTTTATTATAAATCATTACTTTAGGAAGAGTACGTTAAGTGCGTGATGCGTGATCGGTATTTTCCATATTTTAATTTTTTACAATTTATTGAGGCACAATGTGATTTATTGAATATCCATGGACTTGTCACTTTCAAAACGGAATTCACTCCAATTCGTTTTCTCTCGTAAAAACTAGTTTCCACGGAGGGATTATGTTATGACAAGTTTTAAATTTAGATAAACAAAAAAACGATGTATGCAGTATGTCTCCTGGCAGGTATTGTCACAGCATTTTTAATATTTTTGTATTGCATTTTTGTTTTACAGATTTTTAATTTTTAATTGTACGTTATCTATTTTCTTTGTTTTCCATTTAACCACAGTGAGTCACAGCAACCCGTGGTCGGGTACAGCTTATAGATAAAAAAATAAATAAATGTAAACTTACATTTTTATATTGTATTGTGAAATTCTTGTAAGGATAAGCATACATTGCGCTAACGGTACCAAATATGTTTTTCTCATTTCTGTACATTATTCATGATGGATTTTTCACATTCTCATATACGAGCTTGCACTTTACTCGAAATGTAATTAAATTGGTAACTTAAAACACCTTTGTAAATACAATTATGGGAATAAACAGATCACATTTGACACCACCCTGAAATATAATATTTAGGATCAAAATTGATAATTAATATTAATACGAATACTATATTATCCCATTCAGTGTAGTGCGGAACGACCAATGAAATAAACTAAGCGTTAATGAACTAGTGATCAATCAACAGTTTAAACAAACAGTATTTCGAAAATTCTAGAACAATTGCGAACTTTCTGAATGATAATTTCAATTATTGCGAAACGATTCACGAAACATTTGAAATATTCGCAATACAGAGTTGGGATTAACCCACGTTTTGGATACAGAGAGTACTCGATGAAAAGAAAACAATGTAACAGTTAAAAGAAATAAAAGTTGGAATTAAATCGATCTCTGAACTGGTGTTTGAAATATTCAATTGTGCACACTCAAATAATGACGTTCGGCTAGGGCTGGGCTATACATTTTTCTGATGAATATCTAGAATTAAACTTTTTTGTCGTTGTTATAGTTATCTCAACTTGATATGCACAACAATAGTTTTTTTTGTATGAAGAAGATGGGAGTTTGAGCATTCCAGGGTTTACGACTTAAGAATATATAAGATATAGGATCATGGTCTGGGCATTCATAAGTCAAGGCATTCGACCTGGAATAGGCTGGTTTAAGTGATTACTTTAAATACATTTAACCATTTTGCCCATTATTGGACATCCTTATTGCTTAACGATCACCATTCTGATCATTAACATCACAAAGATCAAATTTTCAAATTTTGTGAACCATACATGCAATATTGTAACAAGAATATAAGATACAAGATAGAATTGACCTCTGTTGAGAATGTTACGAAGTAATCTAGTGTTTGGTGCAATCCGATAAAAAGAGTCAATATTATTATTATTATTTATTATACCAGACACTGAATTATTCGCACGACGGATGAAATAAAAACATTATAGGCTCAACTTGATATGAAAAATCTATCGTTCTTTTTATATGAAAGAAGATGGAGTATGCCAAAACTTACGACTTTGAACATCCATATTGAATTTATTTTCGAAACTTGTATATATGCAATGGTCTTGTATTCACGCGTAGGTAGTAATTTAATAGATTTGGAAATACGGCTGATTAATAATGAGCAAACTGGTGAACGTCACACAAGTGTAAAAATGCCATACTTCCAAATATAGCGAATTTACCTGTCAAAGGGATCCCCAAGACCGTTGCATATATGCAAGTTAAAAAAAGCAATATCCAATTAATCCAATAATGGTCAAAATGGTGTACGTTACGCAAGTGTGTAAAGTGGAATGCTTAGACTTCCATCTTCTTTCTGATTTAAAAAAACGACAGATGTTTCATCTCAAGTTGCGTCACCTATAATATTGATGTATCATCTGTAGGGTTATCCGGTGTCTCATATGATGTTTAATAATAAATTGTTAATATATGTATATTCTCGTAGGTAGTATTTTACGAAAAAGGCGCCATATAAATTATCCAAATTGATTATCATTTTTATTAGTTAAGTTAGATATGATAGAAGAACCTACAACTTGAGGACAGCTGATCACAACAGTCTGCAAAGACGATAAAATTCTACAAAGGGATGGAGCCAGGAAGAAGATGTTTCGTTAAAGTTTCATAAAGACTTTATTTTGGTTTTTTATTTTTGCATTGTGGCAACCCTGAACGTATTGGAGTCTATTGCATCGGCCCCATTGCGTCCCCGCGGGCGCTCTAGCGCAACCATCTGTGAACCTTTTCAACTCTTTGTGGCCATCATACCGCCAGTGCCGCCCGGTGCCGCCCGGAGCCGCCCAGAGCCGCTCAGAGCCGCCCGGAGCCGCCCAACACCGCGCCCTTTGACGTTCCAGGGCGGGAATAATTAAAGACACTTTAATATCTATTCAGTCCAATTTAAAAATATTTCTTCGGAATGAAAAAGGAATCAGAAAAACAACATGGTCCGATAAATGCTATGAGGGGACTATAAATGAAGCCTTTTAAAATCTAGAAAAAGGAGTTATTTTTATCGCCATTGAAGTAACTCTTTTATATTGTGTTTATTGATTTGGCGTTCAATTTGTAGAACTTTATATTAGATTTTGAATATTAAATAAAAACTCTGATTTAAGCCTACTAAGTTGTATATTTTATTTTTAAAAACACAAAAAAATAATGACAATTGTATCCCCTTGTTAGGGCATTATAAACTACATAGTCAAGTACATAGTTTGACAATGCCCTAACAAGGCAAAACGATTGTCACGATTTTCAAAAAATCAAATATACAACTTAGTAGACTCAAATTAGTGTTTTGATTTTAACGCTTAAAATTTACTTTTTTATTAAAAAAAAAATTAGTTTAAAAGTAAGACAGTAGCTAAAATAATAAGGTTAGTTTCAATAACGATTACAGCTTTCATAAAATAAAAAATCAGGATTGAGCAAATTACTTAAATTCTAGTTTTCAATGAACTTTATTATTAACTTACCTACAATGGAGCACATGGAAATAAAATCATGCGGCGTTCTTTTTAGCTTCAAGCTATTCCAATTTTCAATATGTAATTTTATAAAAATAATAAACCTCTTCGCCCGTATCTATCATCTGATCGTCTCTTTAACTCGGCGTACCCACTATAGAATGTAACAGTATGTAAAGTGATTTTTTTTAGATGGGAGTAGCATTTATTATTTAACTTGCTTATTATGTATGATGTTTATAAGGCTTTTAAGTAAATTTCTGTTTCTTCTTAATAAATAAAAATATATTTTTAAATATCATACAATACCTAAATTCACTCAAATTAAATTAATTTCTCAATAAAATTATATCAAATCATGGTTATCAACTCCTGCCTTGTTTTATATATAACATAAGAATTTGTATAGCCTCCCACCAGTCTGATGATGTCGGTAACGACGAAACCCGGTCGCTGGTCAAATAAAAATAAAGTGGAAAAGCTAAAAATGTTGGTTTTAATCTAATAATATATTAAAAATGCAATTCCATCACGAAGTGTCAGTGGATAATATAAATCTATTAAATAAAAATATGTTTTTTTAAACCTGCGTTTGAAACAGGAGGAATAATCTAATGTGCCATAACCAGCCTATAACAGGTCATAAGTCCTTTAAATACCCAGACTTCCATATTCTTCTACATCTCTTGTATATTGAGATCTCAAAATGAGAAATAGCCCGTAAAGCTTCTACTTTAGAAGCTTGTCTGCAGGTAGGATAGTAAGGATAGGGAAGGTAGATGTGAAAATATATGGCAAACGCCCAGACCAATTTAAATAAATATTTCTTGAATTCGTTTTGCAATTGGCGGGAATCGAGCCCGCGACGCCAGTTTCGCAGTCGAGCCACTACCCAACTACGTCACAGCGCCTGTCTATAGCTCCTATATAAATATATGTAATTCCTCAGTGGAGAAATCTAATAATATATTATAATTTCTTTGAGATTGATATTGGTCGACTTGGGTGTTAAGAAATATGGTGAAATTGAATAATAGTAAAAAGTACTCACATTTCGTCTATGAAACTTTCTCTGAACGGGGTCGAACACCATTCCATCCATGCTGACCAAAGATTTGGGGCGCAGCTTGGTGTGCTGCGGGGCGGCTGTTGGGGGCTGGCTGTAGTGGCGGACCCTCCTAGGGGGGCCCTGGGGCCGCGGAGCGTCACCGCCCTAGCGCAATACAACGATTACTAAAGCAATCTGTACACAGCGCCTGGTTTGGTTAAATGAACTTTTTAGTATTACTGAATTAACTTTTGTAACTTCCTTCAATTATCCATAAAGTTATTGGATTATAGGTTTTTTTAAATAACCAGCAATATTTGGTTACTGAGAGTGGATAGATACGAAATAGAGTCATTCAGCAATGTCATCTATGTCATCTATTTACAACTTTATTTTTATTATTTAATTATTTTGTATGGCAACAAAATTAAAAAAAAAAGTATTTTAATTCATTTTCTAGGCATTTCTACTTTTACAATCTTAAAACTAATAACACAGTTCTCTCCAATAAAGAGACTAAGCTCTTGTGCTTGAAGAGGATCTTACACTTATTATTTACTTGTTTATGTTTGTTGGATACATATATATATATATATATATATATATATATATATATATATATATATATATATATATATATATATATATATATATATATATATATATATATATATATATATATATATATATATATATATATATATATATATATATATATATATATATATATATATATATATATATATATATATATATATATATATTTATATATATATAAATATATATATATATATATATAAATATATATTTATATATATATATATATATATATATATATATATATATATATATATATATATATATATATATAAATATATATATATATATATATAAACATATGTATATATATATATATATATATATATATATATATATATATATATATATATATATATATATATATACATATATATATATATATATTTATATATATTATAATTATTTTTTTGTGTATTTTTTGTCTTTCTTAGATTAACATGTATATACATAATTCATTTAATTTATTTTTTGGCATTTTAATGTCTTCATTTTTTTTACATCTGTAGGAATGTTATTGAAGTACTTGGTTCCCAAATATTTAAAGTTCTGTTTGAATTATTAGGTATTGCATTTTGGTATCATGAAGTCATGTTGGTATATCGAAAATGAGCTTTTTTTAGATTCAAGTATTTTTTACCCTTAAATAGTTGGAAAATTGCTGTTTTTTTAATGGTCTCTACTTTTGGGACTTTGAATATTGAAAATAATAAATTTGTTGGTTGAGTTAACTAAATAGGTACCTAAACTAAAGCATAATTTTAAATGAAATCCAGTGAGAACAAATTGTTGTAAATTTTAAATTGTATAACTTACATTTCCTTCCGTGGGAAAAACATCATCATTTGTGTGATTAAGCTGATTATTGAATGCGTCGGAAAAATACTTCGTCGATTCTGTTACTCTGGTTTGTCTAGGTACATCCGGTTCATCCGTTCCAGGAACATATCCCTCATTAAGTGTCCCGTTTAGAGAGCATTCCCCAATGCTCTGATTTTCATTGAAATTTTCCATAATTGGGAAAAATCAACTCACAAAAATTATTAGTCAAACATATTTATTGCTGAATTTATTTACTTATTGTTGGTAAATGTGAATTTATGAATTTGAAATGATCGTAAATAAAATGTGGCTTAGTACCGCCTTAATACAACAGTCCTTTCTGATAGCTCCGAGAAACTGATTGAAATATAATTGTTTTAATGTACGATAATTATGAGTATTTCGACTTGAGTGATCGGTTCTTTTGATAACGCTTCGAATAGTTTGGATAAAAATGATAGAAAAATTTGTTTCAATACGAGTACGTTACTTCTCACTTTCTTTGCTAATTGAAACGGATTAAATCATTACGCGTTGCGTAATGATTTAATCCGTTTCAATTAGACATGGGTGATCAAATAAAAAAACTTCTTTAAAATAAATCATCACTTAATTCTAACTAACTAACCGTCACGCCGCTTCCCGCGGGGTAGGCAGAGAGAATACAAACATTCTTCGCCTCTTCCACGTTCATGCATCTCCTCATACATACCCGCCGATTATTACGACTCCTAACATGACCACTTTCAAGTATTTGGCAAACCTGATCGTGCCACGCTTTTCTCGGCCTTCCTCTGCTCCTTTTTCCAATCACTTAATTCGGTTTTTGAATTTGATAAATTAATACTAATCACGTCAATAAGTGACCAAATTTGAGTGGGTATAGCGTATTTCTAGTTCTTATATATTTATTTGATAATTTTATATAAAAAATTGAGACGGAAATAAATATAAATCGGGAAAATGTAACGAATACCATCCCAATCGGGTAACCATCGTTACCGACAACATCAGAGTCTGATAACGACGAAACCCGGTCACTGGTCAAATAAAATAAGTGGAATAATCTACAATATACAGTTGTTATTTTATTTTATTAAAAGCAGTTCTTCCAAAATGTCAGTACAAAACATAAATCTAACGAAAAGTAATGGCTTGCGATTGCGATTAGTCACACCTCTAGTTTCAATGTACATACCTACTTTGATTCTTAAAGGTGGAGTCTGACCGGAGCATTTCGTCGTAACGTAACACGTTACGATGCGAGCATTCACGCAGTCAGTATATCGAGCCGAGCGCTCCATCCATAGTTTCGGATGCTCGCTGATGCTCGCCGCGAGCGATGTTACGACGAAATGCTCCGGTCAGTCTCCACCTTAGTGTTTAGCAGATATAGGTATTGCGTGCTTTTAACATTTTGTAGTTATGATTATGAGTTTCTACTTGTTATTTTATACTAGATTAATGATTTTTACGGGATAAGGGGCAGTATACACTTTTCAAATGGAATTTTCGTTACAAGTTCAAATATTATCGGGATTTCTGAATACAGGTATAATGGAAAGTATTGTTTATATGACTTAGTAAACACAATGAATTAATTCGGTATTCTTGTTAAATTTTATAGGTTGGTTGTTAAATATCTCATTTCTATTAAACCTGTACCTATGTATTTTTATGATGATACATGTTTCTCCCCGTATCAGGGAATAAAATATTTTATTATAATTAGTTATTATCAAACATGTTCTATTCCAAGTCAATTAAAAAGGTAATTAAAATTCATGAAGTGGAAGATAACATTATTTCTTCCTCTAACTCTCTTCCGCACCTAATGATGCATAGGGCACTTAAACGCATTTATGCGGTGTTATTTAGATAATTAATTACGTCAGGGTAAGTTGATCAGTCAACATAATATAAATCCAAAGGGATATTGTTAGGCTTGCCAGATTTCTGAAATGTTCAACTGGTACACCGGAATGCCCCCAGCGTACAGTAGTCTAATAAATGACAAAGTAATTATCCTAAATAATCCTGCACAGTTAATAATTTGAAGTTTTTTTTGTTATCTATTATCAAATTAAATTTTTACCGAGACGTGAAGTAAACCGACCGGGACATCGGGATTTTGTCTGAAAACCGGGACTGTCCCGGTCAAACCGGGATGACTGGCAAGCCTAGATATTGTGTAAATAAATATTGATGTGAAAAAATCGAAATTATGGGGGGAGGGGGTGTAAATCCAAAAAGGAGGGAACAGTATGATAGACAGATAAAGATCTAGAATTTAATATATTGTATCTTATGTTTTAATAAGTAAGTCTCTTTTTGGAGAGGTACGGAGTAACTAAAATAAGATATTTCATACAGTAGTAATGTATAGTTTACATATTAAAGTGTAAATTCATGAGGTAAATGTAACCATAGATTTGGAGTCCGACAAGCCATTTAGTAATACCTAAAACTTATGTTTCACTCAAAACGTCATATTTTTTTTTTAAATGAGGAAACATATAATATTTTTGTTGTTATTGTAAAAAAATATATGATAACTATGTTTTATTTATTAAAACAAAAGAGATAAACCCCGAAACAGAAAATTAAATCCCCTCATCCGCTTTGATCGATTGCAAAGATATCTGTGATTCATTTGGATTAAAGTTATCTGTTTACGAATTAGTTTAAACGGATAATCAAAATCAAATATTGTGCAAAATGTCGTAACACTATGAATACCCAGAAAATTAAAAAATATATCGAAGTCCAATATTATTTTTAATGTGTTTGTAATCTGTTTACTAATCGCTGATTTAAGCTTTGTTGTATTTCTTTCATCATCTTTTTCTTTATGTGCCACGTCAGGTTCCTCCCGGCATCGACTATCACTTGAGAGTACATTTGTGGTCTTGTCTTTGGCAGCTCTTAACACCGCCTTAACTGTTCTGATCCAATCTCGCATATTCCGGAGACAGGAAATTTGCCTTCACCACACCTCTTCAACCTTCTATTTTGCCTTTCATGATTAAGTGTAATACTTCTCCCCTCTAAGCATATGCTTTCGAATGCTTTTGACCAGATTATCGAGCTAATATTGAGGATCCACGATTCAACTTCGTATGAAAGTACTGGTCAAACATAGCACGTCAACATTTTTTGCGAAGTGGTGGATTGAGATTTATTTGATACAATATGTCAATATATGGCCAATGGATGTGGGCAGATATAAAAAAAATATATCGTATCAATCGGCCGTGTCGTAATTTATGGCATAAACAATTTTATTTAATGAATTTTTTTAAATAAATATTTTAAATATGCCCTCGGCACGAAAAAACTCTTTCAGAGTACAGTATTTTGATTATGTATATGATGAAATAAATTAATTTATCTTTGCACTTATTATATTAATAATGTTATCATTTCATATTTTTTGTGATTGGTACAATTATTATGTTTTTTACATAGAAGGGTAGTTACTTTATGAAAAAAGGGGTAAATAAGTTTAAAAAATGAAACCCACACAAAATAAATTACCAATCTACAAATATTTTTTAAATAACCTGGGTAAGTTAGTTCTTACCTAATTACCTAGCGAGGATAAAGTAGGTACTTTCCCAAATGGTTATGTGATACTCTTAGTCCTTGATCTCATTGCTTATGGTATTTTTCATCTCAGCCGTCAACTGTCACCTGTCAAATGTATATCTCGGAGAGCTGACAAATAGGTAATTCCGACGCCCGATACAGATAAATATGTATAAATACTTTTGTCTTGTGTAAATTATTAACAATTAATTTAAACACAGATTCATGTAACTACGACACTTCAAAAGATAATTTTATTTTGTATTTTAAAAACATGGTTAACCAATTCACAATGAATGAATAATTAACTTGTGACCTATTAGAGGTCTGTCAATGCATTTTTTCTCATCTCTTCAACACTGCCAAGTTCGTCATCCTTCAACACAGGTAGTAATGTATTAGAAATCTGATTAACCTCCATCAGATCTCTGGCGTCGCATATGGAGTCCTCAACACTTTCGCTATTGTAATATTGGTGGAGGAACGGGGGAACCTTTTCATTAGGATTATCTCTCAGCCAACGGTAGAAGCCCTTTGTAGACCTTAAAAGTTTAAAAAAAAATTGTTATTTGTAATGTTCAGTGTGAAAAAAGTCATATATAATGGTGGAGACTGACCGGAGCATTTCGTCGTAACATCGCTCGTGGCGAGCATCCGAAACTATGGATGGAGCGCTCGGCTCGCTGTACTGACTATATGAATGCTCGCATAGTAACGTGTTACGTTACGACGAAATGGATCCGGTCAGTCTCCACCCTAACGTGTGCACATAACAAGTAACAAAACAAGTATATTGCATATTAAAATAAGTTTAAAAATTAAGATATTATTCCCCTTATCTTTATTCATTAGAGTATTGTATTACTCATGTGGGTAAAATATCGACAGTGTTATCTTGATTGTTGATTACACGAAGACAAGGTAATCAGTCCTTTCCTTCTGGTATCGGTACCAGTCTAGGATGATATTGAATAAATATTAACAATGAAAAATATTAGGCTTCCATAGGAATCTAACTGTGGACCTCCAGCACAGTATCCAGGCTTTACACTACGGAGGCAGCCATTATTTTACACAGGTCTAAATAACAGGAAGTGTTAAATTTTTTTATTTTTATTTTTAATACTACTAAAGGGTAAACAAAATGTCTTGTAAAATGTTTTATATATTTTTTTAAATATGTATTATTTCTTGCAATTTTTTGTTTGTTTATTTATCCTCTGTCATCTTAACCTTCAATATAAACTTATGACGAATTTATTTTCTGGATTTATTTCATCATACTACACAAAAAAATAATAATTATGTACACATTCATTCTGGTCTTCAAATTAGTGCCCAAATATACTCCTCACGAATCATGTAAGACTGGGGTCACAAATGATATTAGTACACTCTCATTAACAGGTATCTATCGAGCCTCCGTGAAAAGAAAATTCTACGTACTGAACCCAATCACCACTGACCATAAATCATATTTTGCTTTGTCATTAATATGAATGTTGTCGATACACTGTATGAATAATAAGCCATATTTCAAGCAAGTTAAATTACAATCTGAATATCTCTTTCTGTAATGTTTTAAATTCTTGGTACCTCCAAATTATAAATCTATCTTTGATTTTCACTACATTTAGTGTCAGGGCTTGATAAAGTTCAATCTTATAAGTTGCACATACTTTAGATTAGTGATTCCGTCCCAAACAGTGGCCATAACATCGAGTTCCCTGGGAACGTCTTGTATGTCTATCCACGCCTCTTGTGTCTTGTTATCCGGAGGTATGAATATCAACTCGTGCGGTAAAGTTTTATCAAAGCCCATAATTCTCTTTTCTCTTCTTTCCGCTATCGCATCACACTTATTTTGTCTCTTCAGCGTGGCTGATATGGATGCCTAAAATATTGTTTATATAAATTTAAAATTCAGGACTAAGCAACAGCAAACAATCGTCATCTTCAAATATAAATTTATGACTAGATATAATTAAACTTATTGTGACACAAATTATTTATGGTTTCCCGTATTTCGTTGGTTATATTTTTATTATATTTATGAATTTTACTTGTCATAAAAGATAAATATTGTAGATGCTGTTAGAAAATACCGTAATTACTTTTATTTGTCATTTGCTTTAATTCTTATAAAGCTATTTATAAAATAAGTGTAAAAATTAAGACTAAGTTGAGATATTATTCCCCTTATCTTTACTAATAAGTGCATAACTCTGCAATATACTGATGAGAGTGATACATGAAATAAAAAAGTCTGTTTGTGATAGTGATTACATGAAATAAAAAAGTCTGTTTGTGTAAAAATCCCAAACTTTGTGCAAGGTATTAAAATACGCTTATTTTGTACCATGTTACAGAAAAAAATAGGAAATCAATCAACTATCATATTTACAGAATCTTAAGAAATTAATGTTGTTTACTTGTGGTTGGTAGGTATACTGTGCAATTTTCTTCGGGACACACATTACTTCTTTGGTGACCACGCAGAGTGCTCGGGATATATGCTCATCAAACTCTACCTAAAGCAAAATAGATCAACACTTTAAAAATGCCAAGTATATAAGTTTTATTATTGTACATAGGAATTCTACAATCTAGTTTATGGTCTATTTAACACTGTTTTTCGTGTTTGGTATGGTGGGGACTGACCGGAGCCATTTTGTTATAACATAACATGTTACGATGCGAGCATTCGTATAGTAAGTACAGCGAGCCGAGCGCTGCATCCATAGTCGCAGCACTCGCTGCAAGCGATGTTACGACGTTATGTTACGACGAAATGCTCCGATCAGTCCCTACCTGTAGATGTATAAGTGCCTCCTTTTGATATCCTTTCTAGCGCCTTTGAACACCTGTATTTCCTTACAATGGTGGCAGTGGGTTTCACTATTTCTTTTTTATAAAAAAAGAGAAGTAGAAAAGTTATTTCTTGTCCTTCACGCATAAGTAGGTAGCTTTTTAAAAAAAAAATCCAGTATATACCATCAGCTTCCACATTGTTTATATTCTATTGCGATAATGATCTACATTAATATTATTCAGAGGTCATAATACTAATGTCTTACGGAGAACATTTCTTTGATTGTTTCTGTATTTGCATCTTTTTCTTCCTCTGAATTATGAATTCCTAAAGAAGTCCACCATTCTGCAAATTCTCTTGCTGCCTATGAAAACAAAAAATATGTGTTTTGACAATGGCTATTTAAAAACATGAATGTTTTTTTATATTTATGACAATGGTTTATTAATATTGATATGGATGTTCAATAATGGGCATTATATTATATAATGCCTATTACTGAACATCCATATTGAATTATTTTTGAAACTTGTATAACTGGTGGATTTCTTTCACTTACTAGTTCTTAGTTCATAGATTTCAAAGTATGGCTGATTGTGGCGCCATCAGTTCCGAAATTTGCAAAGTACATATACAGCTTGCTCCATTTTAATATATTTTCCAAATCATTGTTATGTCTTGTGTGTAAATAATCTAGTCCCTGGTAGAGTAAATAAAAAAAAAAAGATTTATAAAGTTTATTTATAACATACCTTATCTATATTAAATTGCGCTTGCTGTGTTTTTGTCAATTCTTTGAAAATTTCCGAATCTCTTGGCATAAATTTAGATGGCCATTTTATTACCTCCCTGTTTGAACTTTTGAAGTATTTAATATAACTTTGAGTTGCTTGATCTCTTGGACTGTAAAGTATTTTAATAAAATACATATAATACATTTTTAAAGGTTACATACGGCTTCATATATAAGTTATTTTACATTTTATGTATTCTTATATGTCGAGGACATATTTTATGGTATGGGACACTGCAGGCCCAATAAACTCCTTACAAGACGAGCTTCCTCGAAACAACAAGGTGGAGGTTCTGCAGTGACGGTTTGTATCACAAAATGAGCCACATTATTGGTAGATTGCTGACTAGATCTGAGAAATTAACTTGTCCATGCGTACTGACTCAACTGTTTGGCCATAAAATACTAGGTCAGAAAGTGTGTTGCCCCATGTTTGGGGTGAAGTGATTATTTCTCTAATATTTCCAGATTATGTTCAGATTTGGACTACTAATGCCATCTATTGATGATACGACAAAATTAAATAATTTACCATCTAATTCCATGTTCACCAACTAAACAAACAATGTGTTAAAATGTTTTAAATATTTTACCACTAAGGGGTTAATATCGCTCATATCCCTTTTAAAAACTCGGTTTATCACAGTCTTGGGGCTGGAGAGTGAGGTATTATTTAACTAATGGGGACCCTTCACAAAATACTTATAAAAGACCCAGTGACATTAGGTGATATAACAAGTTAATTACCTGGATGGTGGTGTGGATACTTGAGGTTCCAAATCCCAAATTTCTGTATTAGTAGATTCCTCCGTCGGCACTTGAGACCTACTAAACCCTCGCAACAATCCAATGTTAGTTTTATTTCTAGCCCCTTTTACATAATTCTCTCCACTCGGTATCTTTGTTTCTTCAAAAACTGTCTTTAGATTTTTATCTTTAAACTTGGTTGGGAGGGTAATGAATTCCTTTTTCCTTTTTGTTTTCAGTTTGAGATAGCAATCCATTGTTGCTTTATGACAATAGAGGAATTTGACATTGAATGTTATTTGTTTTAAGATTTCCTTTGTTTTAAATTATGAAATTAAAATTTACAACTTTTTTCCATGGTTAGGTAGGTACTTTCACGTATTTAACGAATATCTGTTGTGATTGTGGGGCATGGAAAAAATACTATTTTGCCATACTTGTTATTTTGCAGAAACCAAAGGCAATTGATACATATTTTTTTAATATATCATTCAATAACCATTTTAACACTTGTATTTTCATCTCTGTATGTCTTAATTCAGTTAAATTTAAAGTTATCAGTCATTAGGTTAATAAATTACACAATGGTGTTTTTGCTTTTATACTACAGGATTGGGGTATATTGAACAAATTAAGAATGCATTCAAATCAAAAGTATTTTTTTTCGCTTATAATAAATAATTACAAATTAGAGATACTAGGTAAAAAAGTAAGGATAGATAAATTATTCATAGCTTCTAAAATTATAGCGAGCTAGGAAATAATCAATCTATTGCTAAGACAGGTGCTGTGCACTAGATGTTTTATGATTTTTATCGTGTGGTATTTTTAAGTCTTCGGGGAGCGGAGATGACATCCTTTCATTTTCACCAGCTAACATCTTTTTTAAATCAATTTTTGGTAGCTGATTAACAGCATCGTACTGTTGGTGATGACTTATTTTTTCCAGCTTTTCCGGATTGCCCAAATCTCTCTTTTTTAAATAACTTGGGCACTTTGTTTTTGGGTGACTGTTAATCCATTTGCAATAATCATGCACAGATCTAAAACAAAAATATTACTTGAATGTTTTTATCAAAATATTTGAAGATGCATATGTTATAAATCATAAAAAGGGTAAGGTACATGTATAACATAAGAAGTAAGGTACGTAGCTATACATAAATAGGGTTCCTTAAAGCTATGGAATATTTAAATTAGTTTAGATCTTTGATTAAATGAACAATAAATAAAGGTGCTTTAAGCTCTTTCTAATGAAGCAACAATGCAGATTCGCATGCAGTATTTGAGGAGTGTTTCATTAGTCACAAATTGTCTATCACTTTCTATTTCTGAGAAGTACATACATACTTCATCTTTGTGATTAAATTTAATATCATAAAATCTTCAAAAAAATCAGTTTTATAAATAAATATAAAGTGTAGAAAGTATTACTTTAAATTTGTTATTCCCTCCCAGACATTTCCCATAGTAACAATATTTTTGGGGTAATCTTCCGGCTTCCAGTACTTCTTAGTAAAGTTTTTAGGAGCAGTCCACTGCTTTTCCTTTGGCAATTGTCTATTGAAAGCTGTTTTGATTGGACTCTTTCTCTCTGTTTTTATATCCCACTTGATATTCCTTTTCAACATGTTGTTGTATGAGATCTGAAATTTCAATAAAAATAGGAAGACTTCAAATAAATTACTGCATCGAGAAATTAAATGTCTTTTGCTTGTGTTAATAACTTGGTTGAAGTGATTAATTTTGTGCTTACTTCAGGAACCTTTTGAAATTTTGCAAACTCCGCCGGAATGGAAGCCATCTTCTTAGTTTCGATTTTCAAGCTCTTTGCTGCATGTGTATCAAACTCAATCTAGAATTCCATTTTAAGTTTCATATTAATGATTTTTTTAGAAATAATTATCAAAAAAATTATTATTAGTAGATGAAATCACAATATAAAATAATTATATCTCACAAAAAAGTTATTGCTTTTTCCAGGATATTTATTATTGTTATCATTATCTTGATTAAAAAAAAATGTTTAGTGCGTAAAATGTGTAGCGTATTTAACTATTGCTTTATTCACAGATGAAAATTTAATGAATCAGCATATTACGTACACTAATAATAATAATAATAGTAATTTGATGATTTATTACTATTTTGGTAAATGATCGCTTCCTAAGCCTTTGTATAAAGAACTTAAAGTAAATTGAATTGTTTTAAAATACTAACCATAAATCACAGACTTCACAACAATATATTTATATATAATTTAGAATCTTGAACAAATATTGTTTGTCATGGTTGAATTTCATTTATTGAAGTGCCTAATCAGATAATCTCGGATTATCTTATTGTATATCAAGAAAAGTGTTTTGGTCATTAATCCATATTACAATAGTTTTGATTTAAGTTTAAAGATGCTCATAATCTCACTAGGTATGCACCATATAAAACCTTATAGTAGATACTGTGTTTCTGGAATTTATGGAAAAAATGTATTCCTTCTACATGAGTCACTATCTTGTTCTATTGGTCTCTGTTGCTTGCCACTTGAAATAGGTATGGTATCTGAAGATCGACGGAAAAAATAAAATAAATAAATTATAAGATAAAGTAACTGGTATTTGGTACAATCTAGGTAAGATAGTCCCAGATTACTAGACTCTGAACGAATTAACAGTTTAATTTTGTAGTTAATATGTAGTTGTAAAAATATATATTTATATTCACCTGGAAAAGTTTCTTCACTGTTTCTTGTTGAAATAAGGGAGAATCATATCCGCCTAAATCATGCATGTATTGTGAAAATTCTGCACATATCTATGTATAAAAAATAATCACTCATTAAGAAATGAAGAATTCTGTGACAAATCTCTGCATCACATGAGGATATGTTATGACAAATTCTAGCACAAAACAAAACAGCTTTAATCAAGGTCATCTTTATACAAACTGAAAAAACAGCATTAAGTGGGGTCTTACTGTATGTATCTAGATTGGCTATCATTAAAATTGTACATATGCATTACCGTAGAACGGGGCTACTTGAACTTTGATGTATTCCTTGAGCCCAGTACAAAAAAATATTTAGATCTTTATTTGGTTTACAATAATGAACATATCGACATGATTAATTTTTTCCCTGACAGGTGATACTTATACGTTCATTATTGTAGACCAAATACAGATTTAATTTTTTTTGTACTGGGCTCAAGTAACACATCAAAGTTCAAATAACCCCCATCTACGGTATTTAAATATAGTAAATATATCTTATACGTAGTAAATAACTAGAACGTATGTGAAGCTGTGTAAAGTATACTAATAGGGTGGGGATGGTAAACCAGTAAGGTAGGTACTTTGTATTTACCTGATTGGTTATGTCATCCGCTCGTTTAACCAAACCTTTCTCCTTTTCCGTTTCAGGTGGCAGATATTTTGATGTCCATCTAACTTGTTCTCTTTCCGTCTTTTGTAAAAAGTCATAATATGGGTTGATACACATAACTTTATTACTTATTCTACGGAAACAAAATTCATATCTTAATGAAATTAACCTTTTATGGCAAAAATACTGAATCAATATTTACTCTAAACATTACTTTTACGGCAAACATAAAATAATTTAATTTTTAAAATAATATAAACTGAATATGATGTCGTTAGGTGGGGAAGGCAAGGAAGGAGATAATGGTATGTGAGGAAAATGGAACCATCCAGACTCCCCCCCCCCCACATCACACTGTACGGCCAACCCCATGGTAGACGACTACGGGTAGACCACCAAAGAGATGGGTCGATAGCTGGGAATCGATATCGCAGGAGGCTTATCCCTCTTAAAAACAGGCCACAAGGCCTATAACAAGATGAAGAAGAAGAAGAAGAATATTGCAGTTTTTTTATATTTAAAGGGGACATGTCATGCTATACAATAAAATAAAAAAAAACATTATAACAGTAAAAATGCCAATATTTTATTTTAAAAAAGTTTTTAAATTTTTTTATTTAGAGAGTTTTTTTTTTAATTACACAAATATTTAAATTTCACATTAACTATTCAATACCCTTTTACAGCGAGTGCAAATGGGCTTTGTTTGTGATTTTCCTGTTCGTCATAACACACTATCTTAGTTTACTCCACGGTAATTTTTGTATCCCAAAACATTGACATTGTAAAAGAAGCAATTTATTATTATGTATTTTTAGCAAAAATTTACATATATTAAAAAAAATGTTTTCATTGGTTCATTTGTCAATTTGTCAATGAAATAAATTAAAATGATCACGAACGTTGCGACACAACCTCCAAGGCTAGCAGCCAAAAACACATTGACACCAGAGTTTGACCCTCTGCAATTTTAAAGTGGTTACTTAATATTATTTTTTGACATCTCATCAAAGATGAAGAAGAATATGGAAGTCTGGGCATTTACGGGGCTGACGACCGTCATAGGCTGGTTCAAATAATTCATCTTTGATGAGATGTCAAAAAATAATATAAAAATAACTCCTGTAATTGGAGATAATCCAGATTTTGTGAACAAGTATTTGGACACACTCAAAATGTTGGTTAGTTAATAGTAAAATAATATGTATTTGCACACTTTTTTAGATCATCCTATGTAAATTTAATTATATTATGATTGCTTATACATATCAGCAGAGACTCATACGAAATTAGCAGTGTACAACTTAGGACAAGCTAGAATAAATATAGATATGCTCAGAATAATTTCGTAATTGTATCATGTCATGTGGATGTTGACTCGAGTTGAATATTTACCTCGGAGAAGGAGGTTCCACTTGTGTATCACTTTCATACTCTTCTGAAGGTTCCTTTTCAATAGTTGCAGCTTGGAGAGCTTTCGATAGATATCTTACTCCTTTATACAACTTTTTAAAGTCCTTCCTCTGTAAGTATAATAAAATCAAGTTAAATTAATCAAACATTTGAAATGTTTTCAACATTAACTTGTGATAACATACAAAATAACTTTGTTCTAAAATCTCAATAAAATATAATTATAATGTCGACCATTTTGGAAATAAAAACAGCTTCATGTTCAAGAGTAACCAGTACCATTGCTTTTTTTTTTAAAAAAAAAAAGGGAAATGGTTGTGTTTGTATTATGTAGACAAATATTTAAATTTCATACTATTTCTGTGAACCTAAGAGGCTTAGTATTAGAAATACATATCAAATTGTTGTAGAGTGGGTTCGAACCGAGAAACTTTGACTCAAGATTCCGCGACACTAACCACTGGATCACTACCCGAACAATTTATAAATTTATTTATAAGTGTTAATCTGTCTTGAGGGAGAAGCTGTATATTTTGAAACTGTTAGACATGAGATAAGTGGTTAATTAATAACAAAGTTATTTTGTAACATATATTTGAAATATTCATGTGAATTTGAAACTTACTTTCGCTAAAGCTAATTTTTCCTTGATGTTTTCATCCAGGCCGATGATTCTAGCAACTGATTTGTATAATTCGTCGGGTAAAAACTTTGCAATATTGGCACTTTCTACTTCAACAGGCTAAAATATTAGAAACATACAATTTTAATGACATACTCGTACATAAGCAAATAAGAGAATTTGTTAGTGAGATATTTAAAAAATATTAAAAAAAATAAAAAAAATAATAAGGTATGAAATTTGGTATTATGTGCCCAATTGTGCCTAGGGCACTTTATCAAATTGATGCGATGTCAATTTGTTAATAATAAATTATGATCAGCAATAATGACAGGCTATGTGGCAAGGTTGGGTAGACACTCGACTGGGAAACTGGCCCGCCAATTGCAAAATAAATTCAAGAAATATTTCTTTTTAACTGGTCTGGGTGTTTGGGATGTGATCTTCACTTTCACCTTCTCTATCCTTACTATCCTACCTGCAGACAAGCCTTTAAAAGTAGAGGCTTTGCCGGTTAATCCTCAAAAAAAAACTTGATCAATTATTATAATAAGGTGATCAGTTTTCAAATTCTCGGATTTAGGATCGGATTATGATTGAGAGGATAGAGTTGATAGAAGTGAAGTAGAGTAAAGGATAAACCATTGTGTGGGAAAGGAAATAAATAATAAATAAAAGTCAGGAAAAAGGATAAATCGCTCACTCCTTTCAAGAACGACATAAATCAAAAATCGTCAATTTGCAGTGGTGCATGTTTTCGGAATGCCCAGAAAATGTACTATATCCCAGCAAAAGAGGCATATTTTTAACTTAATATTTACCCGCTACAGGGCAGAAAGTGTTGTTTTTGCATTTTGAAGAAAAGGTATTGTTTAATTATTTTTTTAAATAAACTAAATATTTTTCAAATGGAGAAAAAAACCTTCAGGTTTTACTTAAAAAGATCTGTTGCACAGTATAAAGTTCTGTAAGTGGCCTGATATTTATTTTTAATGCATTGTATTATATTTTTAAACTTAAAAACATTCTCCTGAAAAATCTAGTTTTTTGATTTATGACGTTCTTGAAAGGAGTGAGCGAAATGTAGTAATAGCTACAGGACTCGGGGTTGCATGCCTTCACTTATACTAGTCTGTGTTTCTTGTACTTCTAACGTATGATAATTCTTTAAGGTCCTTGATAATTTATAATATGAAATAAAGATTTTCAGTCCTGAGCTTCAAATACAAGTCCTGGCTAATATAAAATAAATACAACAGTGAAGAATTACAGTTATTTTGATCCCCGTAGGAATCATGCCTAGGACCTCCTAAATGATGACTAAATGTGCTAACTAGTGGACTATATAGGTAGATATAACAAATGTGTATTTAAAAAAATCTTGGAATACGAATAAAAGATAGGGGAAATTAAATAAAATCTAACCAGTTTTTGGCAAAAACTTTTCAAAGCTTCTGTGTCTTCTTGTACTTCAGACCTTTTCTTCATTTTTATTTGACGATAGATAACCAAGTATTGAATAAAAAAGATATAGTATTGTATTAATTTGTATTATCAGTTAAGGCTGAAACAAACATCAAAAATATTACCAAGGTAACAAAGTTTAATCAATAAATTTGCCATGAAAATTAAACCAATGGCATTAGAGATGACCAATTGTTGTTATCAACTTTATCCCTTGAAATATAATACGATTTATATAAGAGTAACATAATTATCACAGTATTTTTAATATTTGCTTTATTCCTGCATTAATTTGTCGATAAATTTATACGTTAGAGACATCTATTAAACGTAAAATGAAACAGAAATTATTTTTCAAGGCTTAGCGAGGATCCTAACCCTAACGGTAACAATGGTAACTACAATTATTATGATAACAGCTTAGATTTGTTCTCATAGATGGCATTCACATAACGCTAAACAGAATTCAAAGTTTCGCATGATATTTTTAAAAATTAAAATTATGCATACTCATCAGGATGAAAATTTAATATACGTTTACTATTGTTTATGCTTTATATATTATTAGAGTTGAATTGATTTGAATTGATTTGAATAATTTTAATATGGTTAATCAAAATAATTGAAAAAAAATTCTTAGCAATAATGAAAATATTATATATAAGGACAAATCAATCAATAAAAAAACCTTTTTAATTATCAAATACAAATTATCTAGCTGACTAACCATCACCCCGCTTCTACGCAGGGGTAGGGAGAGAAAATAGAACTCCACACCAATCTGTCTTTGTCACCATGTTTTACATACTGTGGTATTTACTAAGTAAATTAACCACAACAATTTAATAACTGACAGACTTCCACGTATTGTCCTTCAAGGTAACCCTGAAGGACGCAGAACCTCAGGCAGACCTCCGAAAAGATGGAAAGACAGCTGGGGGTCAACATCCCAAAAGCGACATGCGGAGGCACAAACAGATCCCTAGGACCTACAAAAAGAAGAAGAAGAATAAGAAGAAGAAGAAGAAGAAGAATTTAATAATAAGTAATTATTTACAACATTTTCTCATACATATTTATTTTGTCTTCCTTCACGTACGATTGGTTGAAATAAGTTAGAATGTAATGATTCTTTGAAGGTGAATTTCCCCTATCACTAGAGAAAAGTATGTTGCAATCAATATAGCGATACAAGCATATCGAGTTGCATTTCGAACCTGAAATGTGTTCGTGCGTTAATGGTGATATGATACCTAAGAATGTCGGAACGATGGGGCAGAAGTGTGAACTCTTTGAACTCGAAATCCTAAATCTTCAACTTGCATCACAAAATATACAATACACTTTGCACACACTACCCCCTGCAACCCTCCGCGGGGGCGTCTCAAAGGGCAAGCATCGCTGTGGAGAGGGAACGTGAGAAACTTTTTTAATACATTATAAAGTTGGTACGTCACGAGCCCCGCGCCTCGCGCCGCCACTGGGAATTACACATTTTTATGTTGTATGCGCTTTTAAAGTGAACGTTACAAGAGAAGAAAACTCGTCAGGTTAGTTTATCGTGTACCAACTTCAAAACAGTAAACCCCCTTATAATGCCTTGATAGGTACCACGTTATCGGAGGGGTTGTTATAGGAAAGTTAACGTTTTTCAATTGTATTTCAAATTTAAATGACTCATTATAGATATCAATTTCAACTTATTAAAATGTAAAAATAAAATGTAAAATATTAACCTTTTTTGTATAACGGACATCTATTTTACGAATCTCAGACATTCTTCTTCTTCAAATCCTTATCCGTACCTCAATGGTGCACAGGGCACTGCATCATATAAACGCAGAGTTATCTTGATCGTTAACACACGAAGGAAAGGCGATCAGCCCTCCGCTTCAGGTACCAGTCCAGGGTAATATTGAATAAATATTAGAGTGTAAAAATCACTTATATTTATTTGATCCCCCCCTGGGAATCGAACCCGGGACCTCCAGCACGGTAGCCGAGCGTGCTGACCATTGCTCTACGGAGGCGGAGTCTCGTTTGATTACTCTCTCCATAAATGAACTAGTGAGCGAATGTGGAAGAAATTAAAAACGTTCTGATCATATTATACATGGTTAAATTCAAGTGTTCCATGTTAAATATTATTTAGCGCCACGATAATCACAAATGATGTCCCAAAAATTCAAAAGTGCAGACGAAACTTGGTCTTTTTCCTATTTCAAAGCAGAATTATCGAAAGCAAGCGCGTCAATATCAAACAGCAACGTCACTTCACGATGAGTGTCTGAAGTTAATAAATAGAATTTTGTTTTTGTTTTGTATTGTTTATTTATTTTATCTAAATACAGGTTTCATATTCAAAAAATATTTCTAGATTTTTTAAAACCTATTATTTTTTAATGCAAGACTGAGATAAGTATTACCGATAACATTAAGAAAGATGCGTTGAGATGGTTTGGGCATGTGAATCGAATGAGTAAAAAAAAAACAGGTAAATGTGGTTGGCAATAGGTGTAAGACTGAGGAAAAGGCACGATCAAGTATCTCAGATACTCAAAAGTGGTCAGGTCAGGGGTCAATGTTTAATAATTTGGTTAGGCCCTTGACTCGGAGATAGAATGATAATTCGGTGAAAGGTTGCCCATACCTAATTAAACACGTCGTTTTTTGGGAATTGATGTTTGTGTTTTCCTTAAAAACACTATATTTTCTTTTAAATTAATATTTGCGTTTGTCAGCTGGCATTACTCAATTCTAATTTTCTGCTGATTGAAATAATTTAATTTGTTTGACGGTCTAGAATTATTTTAGTTAAGTCTAAATGAAAACTGGCTGGCTTTGGTCTGAGAATTGTTTTTAGAGAATATTATTACTTTTATTTATTAAAAAATGAGCAGACAACGACTTAATAATAATAATAAGGCATTCTGAAAACGGAATCACTATAGGAAAACTCCTTACATTTTTTTAATGACTATCCAAATATATATTAAAATATTTGTTTAGTTTTTTGTGCTTGTTTGAAAAATTGTGTTTGAAATATATTCTTCCGAGCTTTATAAAAAATATTGGTTAATTTGTCACTGTAATATACATTTTTAAAATTATATTTTATTGATATCTTAAAATGAGATGGAGAAGCTATTGAAATCAGAATATGAAGAATATGAATGAGAGTATGAAAGTCTTGGTATTTACGATTTTTCGTTGGCTGGTTTAAGTGATACTTTACGTTCTTAATTAATATTTTCAGTTCTAACTTCTTTTCACAAAAAAACGTCTGAATTTTTTATGTTTACTGTTATACTAGATGAAATTAAATGCTTTCTATTAAAAATAAGTTAAATGGTCTTTCAATATATTTTGTAATGTTATTTTTTTCATTTAATGATTTCGATATTTTACTATTTTTTGTATGAAACAAACATAAAACATGTAACATATAAAATTTCAAATCTAGAGAAAGAAAATATTGTTAAAAAGTTATATTTTTTTAACTTAAAAAAGGAAACCTAAAATGTTAACGCTATAAATATTGAGAGTAAAAAAAACATACTTGTTTGATTATTAAATAAATGAAATCTTAATGCACATGACAGAGCAATGATATTATCTTCAATAAAATCTTTCAAGGTGTTATTGAACTCTTTCTTTTAGAATTATTGAATGAATCGATCAAATCGAGGAGCTTTGGAACAAATTGGAGCGCTGTCTCTTAATTTCGATACTTGTAATTTCAATAATCTTATCTTAAGGTTGTACCGGAAGTAATTTATCGGAAGTCGGAACGGTTTGGTTCCCGCGCGTGCCAAGACCCATTTCCGGCCGGAATTAAGCCTAATTGTAATTTTGAACCGCCTAATTGTAAATTTAACCCCCATTTCCTCGACACTCCTGGGACCCGCGGATCAGGAGCGGAGGAAGGGGTGGCGGTGATGGGAACAAGAAAAATACTTCCTGGTGGAAATGTAATGATCCAGGAAGTCTACAATTATATTTGCGTCCAAATATTCATTTGTTTTTTATAGTATTTTTTTGTGATAATCCAAACTCATATTTACTTGCATAAGAATGTACGGGAATAATATAATTTTTTTCAATATGTACATTTTTATAGCAAAGAATATATTTTTCTAGGGATTTTTTATCCGTAAATATGATTTTGCATACATCAACGAGACTCCCACAGTTATAGTGCATTAGAATATTCTAGTTTAGTGACAAGTATTTTGAAGCATATTTAGAAATAAAAATCAAATGTTAATTGCCAGATATATTTTTTTACTGGTGTAAATATTTCATTTCATGTTTTGAAAAAATAACTGGTCTAATTATAAGCGTTACAAAAACTGAAAATCGTGTTTTTAGGCATCTCCCAGTATGTCTATTAGTTATATCTTGCATGCATTAAAAAAAGTCTCTGCTAATAAACTGCTGTGAGCTTACACATGAAGCGACGCCGACGTATAAATCTTATCATACATGAATATGAGCGCCAACATTTTTAATAGTATAGTTGCTAATAATATTTATTTATGGATATATAACAATAGAAATACTAACTAGAGTATTATGTTATCTCTACTTCATATTTGAACTATATCGCCTACTTTTAGCTCAACAAATGGATACTAAATATTAGTATCTACTAAAACGAAAAAAATCTCAGTTTGTAGTGCTGTAATCCAAAAAATCTGAAATTTGATAATATTCCTACACATCCCCATAAATACAAAGAAAACAAACAAAAAACAATCATTTACAGGTAGATTACATGAAGAGATAAAAATAAATAAATGGTAACGAGTTTTTCTTCGGTTAAAAAATACAACATTTTCCACTGAGGAACCTGGAACGGGTTTGGGTGGTTAGGGGTGCGGGAGAGAGAGGAGGGAAGGAGGGGAGGTAAGTGAACAGATTACTATTACCTTTTGCAAATAAATAATGAATGGATCAAGATCCCTCCCAGAAGGGTGAAACAAGGAACCAAACTTGTACAGATGAGTGGAAAGTAATGAAAGCGCTAATTCTAACCAAGTGTGGTTTACTGGATCTAGCGAGGATTTCACATTTATCATGCGTGAAGGTAGGCATGAGAAATCCATATATTAGAGTGTGTCATGCTGCGTATTGAAAAATATTTTTTTAAGGTTTTTATTTATTAAACCTTAAAAATATTAACAATAAAAATAATAAAAAAATAATAAAAATAAAAATAATAACAATAAAAATATTAAACAATATCTGATTAAAATTTCATAGAATTCTCAATATTATTAATATTTAAAGCATTTACTGTGTGGTTAGTCAGCTTTACTTATTTTTTTTACAAAAATGTTAATAATATTAGTATATCACCACTCACGGTGAGTGGTTATTTACTAATATTATTAACATTTTTGTTAAAAAAATAAGTAAAAATTTGTTAGCTTTAAGATTTGTGAAATAAATAAACTTTTAGACCGAATAAGAATAAAATAGTGCAAAAAAAATTAGAATGAGATTAAATATTTGTTAAATTTTGAATGCCATAAATTGAAATAACAACTGAATTTTTTAAACATAAATACTGTCACATAGGTATTTAAAAATTACTGACACAAAATCACCTCCCAAATAACGAAAACATTCTTCTTCTTTTTCATGAGCCCTCTGACCTCCACTGCTGGATATAGACCTCTTCCCCTTCTTTCCATTTCGTCCGGTCGGTTGCTGCTTGCAGCCAGTTTTTACCCCCCACAGCGACTTTGTCGTCGGACCACCTCTTTTGAGGACCTCCGACAACACTTTTGTTCTCCCAAAGTCTCCATCGTAAAATTCATGGGGAAATCATTCATAGAACCACAAACATTCATACAATATACATAAACATGAAAACATTCATAGAACTACAAGGCCAAATAAATATGAAATAAAATCAAATATGTACAACGTTTTGTGAAAGGAACATTCGGATTTAAGGATATTTCGCAATAAAGTTGTAAAACCACTTACATTATTCATAAAATAATTCGATGACAAAACTATTGATAAAAGAGTTTTTGATAATATTGTATATTGATACTATATAAAAACCGTTAGACGAGAAGTAAAGTTTAGTGATATTACACAAACTTAGAGATGAATGATAAGGAGAATGTTATATTACCGTACCACAAAGTAAGAAATTAATATAGAAAATATATTATCCTTAGCGTTTTAACAATGATGCATTAACAATGATAGCGTTTTAACGAACGTTAAAAAGTTCCTAGATATTGAAAAAAATGTAAAAGCGAGCGAATACTCAAGTTTATTAGATCATTTTATCATTGTAAGAAAGACAGAAAACTGAGATTATTTGTGTTAAGATTATGCGAAATTCTTGTAGGAATTTTCAAGATAAGGGATTATTATCAATGCTGTTTTTTTATAAAATGAGAGTCCTGATAAAAATGGAAAAGAAGGAAAAACATGCGAAGGAGGTGTTTCTTCGGGATTTTTACTGATTAAGATTATAACCATTAACCACTTGTCTGTATCTCGATGTTTCTTCTCAGTTTAATACACATTTGTTTTCAGATTTAAAACGAATGGCTTAAAACTGAGATAAAAAGAGAAAATAAAATCGTTGTCATTAGTTATGAACATATTGAAATCTCAACAATGATGAAGAAAAATACTCAAGTTTTGGCTGAAAACCACGTAAACCGGCTTTTGACAGGGTTTACAATTTGTGATAGGTTGGTTTATTTGATCATTTTCTTCACATGTAATATTCAGCATTCTACCCATGATTAATACCACCACACCATTTCTTGGCACCATCTATGGATGAGTGTTTTTTCAATTAGAATAAACCTTTATAAATTGTATAAAAAACCTTCTCGAATTATTTTCAATATAAGAAGACGCCTGAAAACATCATTTAATTTTTTTATTAAACTTATGTTTTGATCAGTCATTCATTCACAATATTTAGAGTGTATTAAAATCTTTGTTTACATATTCCAGGTTTGTCTCTATTCAGGAGTTATTCATATTGAAATCTCGACATAAATAAGGATAAGAGATGTCTCTGTAATTACAGGGCTTACAACCTGTTATAGATGGTGGTGAAGAAGGAGCATCTGCAAAAACGTGTCAATTGCAGCATAAATTAAACTTCCGGAATTTCAGTACCTAGTGTATTTTATTTATGAATCCTATTATTTCTAAAACCAACTAACTAACTTACCATCACGCCGCTTCCCCGCAGGGGTAGGCAGAGAGAATAGAACGCCACACCACTCTGTCTTTGCAAATATTCTTCACCTCTTGCACTATTATTTTTTATTTCTATTTATTTTTATTTATTTCCTTAATCATTTCAGTAGTGTGGTTGTCAATCATGGATAGAATGGTGAATATTACAAAACAATAAATTGACTATGATATGTCGTCAGCTTGACAAATTGTGGACAAATATTTGGATACATTCAAAATATTGTGTTTTTTTTGTTTTTGTTTTTTTACGCAGGGGCCATGCTAATCTTCTCTGTATCGTTTCAATTTTAGTAAATATTAGTTAAAAATGTTAAAATTTTCAGCATTCATAAGTTATTGTTTTTTTAAGAAAAATTTGATTAATTTTAACGATTCGTCAAGTATAAGCAGTATCTTCCATCAAAACGAACAAATTTTCCCTTTACCAAAAGTTTGGTAAAGTTATTTCAGATTTTCCGGGAGTCAGCTCCGCCAAGATAGGCTGTTTAGCCGAAGTTAGTAGCAGCCGCCCTGGCGCTTTATTACGGCCCAAACTCGGGGCGGTAGAAGAGGAATGGTAAGTATGCAGATATTAAAAACGTCACATCACCCGCCCAAGTTGCAAGGCACACGGGCGCCGCCTAATGAAAACGCGAACCTTTTCAGACACTAATTGGGAAAGTAATCTAAAGAGGCGATGGCCAGGATGAGAAACTATTGTTAACATTATCCGAAGGAAACATGACGATAAGTTTTGGATGAAAATTAATATGAAAGGAATCTTCAAATTTAAACGAAAACTGTTTTCTTCTTTGGCCCATGTCCACACTCAGTGGTGCATAGAGCACCGGTGTTAACTCAACAGACAATATTTATTGATGTATTTATAGCATTTACTTTATTTTATGTATTAATTTTAAATCAAACACAGATTTTTTGAGTCTACTAAGTTGTATTTTATTAACAAAAAACACATAAAAAATTATATTGTGACAATTGTTTCGCCTTGTTAGGGCATTATCAAACGAATGTCATACATTCGTTTGATAATGCCCTAACAAGGCGAAACAATTGTCACAATATAATTTTTTATGTGTTTTTTGTTAATAAAATACAACTTAGTAGACTCAAAAAATCTGTGTTTGATTTAAAATTAATACATAAATTAAAATGGAGTTCTACAAATTAAACGCCAAGTCAATAAATACATTTACTTTATGTTTTTCAGTGGCTAAGCCATGTATTTCGCATACCTCCCGAGAGCTTCAATCAAGCTTGCCTCTTTTGAAACATGTCATATCACTTTGTACAAGTATAACATTTATATCTACCCATGATTGACAACCACAATACTCAAATTTCAGGAGTTTTATTTATCCTTCAATTGACACATTCTTTTACACGCGAGCTCTCAGCACTACAAGTGGAGTTGAGTAAATTTTTTCAGCAGTTTTTTCATGAAATCTATTTTTTTTTTACGAATTGCGTAAATTGATCACTTAAACCAACCTATTGCAGGTCTAAGCTCCGTAAATATTCAGACTTTCATATTCCTCTTCATTTATGTTGTGATATCAATATAAAAACAACTTTCAATTCGACAAATTCAGATTTCCTTCACCCTCTTATTCGTTTAAAGTCGCAATTAATAAAAGAATTTAAGCTTTTTATGACTAAATTATTGACATGTATTAAATTTAAAGTACTCTAAAATACATTTTATATAAAACACTTAAGTATTCTCAAGTCTCGAGTAAATTCCTTTGGAATCTGTTAGCGGGTTGAGATACCGAGCTGAATATTTAAAAGCTCATTTAAAATTCCCAACACATCAATTTTGACACAACCCTTTATTTACTTAAGAAAGATTCGTAGAATATCTTAAAATTAACGAAGAAATGAAATATTTGTAATGTTGAATGATAGAGCTAGGTATTTAATTAATGCTTTAGTCTGTCAAATATCGTTTTATTTGAAAAATACCCAATCTAAAATAATATTAAAATTTGAGCATTTCTTATATTCAATTGATAAAATTTGTTTAAAAAAATCTACAAGCTGAACTTGGCTACTCGTCATAGAGAAACACAAATTTGTACCATATTTAATTTCAAAATGCTTGGGAAACAATGAATATATAAAAAAAATATATGAAGTAGTAATGCAATCGAATTATTGAATATGCCAAGAAGCACGATGTCCACGATTAGCGATATTTAGTAAAGCATGTGTTGCTGTTACGTTCAATAGATGGCGCTGCTAGTGAGGTATAAAAAACGTTTTTTTTCATCGTCATAGGTAAAAATACTAGTCACACACAGTATAAAAACACGCACGTTTTGAAATGCAACATTCTTTTAAAATTAAAGCAATCGGTCTATTACTTAAGAAAATAAGAAGATTTAAGATTTTGAACATACAAACAAATTAAAAAAAAAAATAAAACACTGGGCATTGAATTATGATATGTCTTCTTAAGCTTTCTTCAGGTTCGACTTCCAGTCACATTCGCATCCAACATATGTTTCACTCTTCGTTCATTCGCTTCACACTCCAAACCCACGTTATAATCCTATTTTACCTTAAAAATAAAATAAAGGATAAATATTTTATTTAGGTATTATGGATCTCTTATTGCAGAATGAAGGTAAGTACTTTTTGATTTCATCGTGAAAAAGTTGTTAAAAATACCTTATAATTTATGAATATTTCTCCGGTAATATTCTTTACCCCAGAATTATACTTGCTCATAATTATGAAGACATCCCCGAAATGATACGAAGCTGGTCTGGATTAAAGTAAAAGTCACCCTTAAGTACTCGGAGGCCACGTGTTGCGGGGATGTTGTGACGAATTATAAAGTAACTCCAACAATTAACATAAAAGTTAAGCGGCCTTAACTAGCTCAAGCGGGGTTCAACTATCTAGACAAGCCGTAACTTTATTTCTGTTGGTACATTTTAAAAAGGCTCTTCTCCCAAGATTACAAGTTACGCATCCCTTGGATTACTTCACATGTTTACAGTTTACTGAACGTTCTCTTCAAATACCGTGGATTTAGGGATGGTTACAAACAAGACAAATTTGAATTTTGTATGATTTATCCTTATACAGTGGAACCTCTTATAACGAGCATAATTCGTTCCAAAATCTTACTCGTTAAGCGAAACATTTTTTCCCATAGAAATCAATGCAAAATACCTACGATAATGCATTCCATACTGAAACAATATTATTATTTTTCTTAACATTTATTTCAATAAAATTACTAAATTATTTAACCAATTTATTATTAAGGAATGTAACAACCTGAGATTTGAAAAAAAAACTAAATAAAAATATGAATTTGTGACAAATAATCAATTAAAATTGTAAAGAGACATTTGTTTTTTCCGACACTTCAAAATTTAGCAAAAATGTGTCACAACATTATCATTAAATAGATTTGTAGCACAAATAGCCACCTCCTTATAAGGGTGATGCTTCCAAATGTACGCCTTTCACAAGCTCTTTAATATCTGCCTGGCGCGGTTGTCCCATCTTACAAGTGAATGTCGTGAAAGGGGACATGCCATTTCTCTGTAACTCCTTATTCAAAATATCATAAAGCATAAATTATAAAGTTTTCCTCTTAAAAGAAAAACACATTCAATTTTTGTCAATACAATCAACGCACAATTGCACTAATTATAGCGTTAAGGGAGAAACTTTTTCAGTTTTTTTTGTTCGCTGTTCGAATTACTCGTTATGAGAGGTTCTACTATAATAAATTTATAACTGTCTGTAGGTACCTATCAGGTATAACAAACTTTGAAATAAGTGTTGAAATTATGAAGATTTTTATTATTCATAACTTTATATAAGACCGCTAAGACTGCCTTAAACCTCGATTAGTGGAAAAGCTTTCTCTTTGAAGTTTAAAAAATATATATAAAATCAGAAATTTGTCTACCACACTATAAGCATGAAAAATTTTAAACTTTATTTTAAAATATCAGTTTTTAAAATATCAGTTTTTATCATCGTAAAAAACTAAATTACGTAAAAATGTGTAGGTTGTTTGAAGAATCGCCAGCGATTAGCCGGTTTTGATCGTTTACAAAGGAGTTATTTTTATACATGTATTTTTTAAGAATCGTTTTTCCATGCGATCTAGGTCTTTTGTTAATGCAAGCTTTTAACAGGGTTTGTATTTGACATCCCACGTTCACAGTAAAACTTTTTTTGAAAAAAACATTCTTAAATGTAGACAGGAGTGTTCACAAGGTTTAGTTTCGCCTCCGATTTTTCACACGATTTTATACCACTTAATACTCAGTTTAATAAAATAATGAGAAAACATGCTTAA
Organism: Brachycentrus maculatus; assembly: GCF_059751285.1. Taxonomy (NCBI): domain Eukaryota; kingdom Metazoa; phylum Arthropoda; class Insecta; order Trichoptera; family Brachycentridae; genus Brachycentrus; species Brachycentrus maculatus. Next base: position 2,517,568 of record NW_028280803.1, read on the forward strand.
GTGCAAAATATTGAAAATTTTCGTTTTTTAATCTTTTTTAATCTTTTTACTGTTTAAAAGAAAAGGTTTGATTTGATAAATATTGATTTGGTATAAAAATACAAAGAATGAAATGGTGTTTGTTTATTGAGATGGTTTATTGAACAATGTATGAGGAGATGCATGAACGTGGAAGAGGCGAAGAATGTTTGCAAGGACAAAGTGGTGTGGCGCTCTATTCTCTCTGCCTACCCCTGCGGGGAAGCGGCGTGATGGTTAGTTAGTTAGTTAGTTAGTTTATTGAACAAGTAGAATGAGTATTTGATGGAACTGCATATTAAATTGTGGAACTGTATTCAAAAGAAATCTATCAAATAAATATTTATTGATATTATAATTATATACCTTTTGAAAAAACGTTGAAAGGAACAATATTATTTTTTAATATACTTTTTCAAAAATTACTTATAATAACCATTATTTCGATATAGTCATTGTTTCGGCCAAAATTTGTGTATTTTACAGAATAATTATGTATTAAAAATAGTATTAATAAATGTACGCGAGAAGAACAAAGAGACGCAATTCAGTAAGTTTTAAATGTTACAAATACTGTCCCCACCCCATGCAACGCCTTTAAAATAGTATTTAAGGGGTGGCGGACAAATATTTGTGTGCTCAGATTAAATAAGATTCGAAACGTGTATACGCCGCGCTCGCTCTGTTTTTATATTGGTGTCGCTCTGTTCTTCTCGCCCTTGTGTTTGGTAATTTAAGATATATTGGTGAAAAATTGTTATTTTCACATTTATGACTTTGTAATTTTAATAAATAAAAGATTGTCTTCATTTGTGCGTTTTCGTCTTCCTAATGAAAAGTGTTCCGGTACCGTTAGCAGTAACAGTCATACTTTTTTAAAGAGATTTTTAAAGACAAAAAATAAACTGAAGTTATTGTATTTCTATTTTTCAATAATTTATATATCACATAAATAATAACTATCTAATAAAAAAAAGACGCGACTGATAAAAGAAAAACTTATAAATTATAAATAATTAAAAAAAAGCATGATTTACCATTACTATTATTAGTACAATTGTGCATAGATTATATTGACAAAAAATGAATGTGTTTTTCATTTATGAGGAGAACTTTAGGATAATTGGTTGAATTTGATAATATAAGAGGAAAATGACCATTAATAAAATTGTGTGCCAATTCACTATCTTTATCGATTTAATATATTCAATAATTATGATATAAAAACAGATTATTCAAACAAAAATTTTATTTTTATTTGTTTTAATCCAGCGTTATCTTTATGGCACAACATTTATTCAAGACAACTTTTTGTGTTTATTAATGTAAACATGACTTGTAAAATAAAATAAAATCGTTCAAACATGTTGATTAAAAATGCCTTTAAAGAATGAATAATGATTTTATAATACCCCTAGTAATATTTATATATTTATCCTGAGAAATGGTTAAATGTTTTCAAATTGATTTAATTAGATTGAAAATTTGAACAATGAAATTAGACGGAAGGTGTGGTACTCAAGTCTCCACTTAAGGGTTCACCTCAAAGTATCGCCGCCCTAATAAGTGTTTTCTTTAGGAAAATTATGCTCCCGATATTAAATTCCCGCCACGCATGATCGTTATTTGTACCAAGTACCAAGCTTTTCTCCCCCGAGATGCTCGGGGATGGGTGGTTCGTGAAGAGTAGTATCTATCGAAATCAATTATTTTATTTTCTTCAGGTCATATTAAAAAAAAATATATATATTTTAGGTTAAACTTCAATTTTTAGAACTTTAAACTTTAATTAATTTATATGAAATAAGAATAATTTTTGAAATATTAAATTACACCAATTTTTTTATACTTCTCGCCAACTAACCGATTGAAATATCATTTTTTTTTACAGGAAAGTCGTTAAACACAAATTGATTTTTGTATAAATTACTCAGTCGTTGATTGTTAGTTATAAGAATGTATATGCTATGCGTATATATGAAAATTGACAGTAATATTTTTTATCGTTGTCATTTTTGACGTTACCATTTAATACAATGAAATAAGTGTTAATCACCATTAAACATAAATTTTGGAAATTGAAAGCTGTGTTAACTTTGTGGTTTGGTACCTTATCATTAATATACTTAGTGTAATGCCACTAATAACCAAGTTTTTAAATGGTATTACACAAAGTGAACGATAAATGATAAGGAGATTGTTTTTTAAAAATCATTTTGTGAGTCTAAATCAGAACGTTTAAAGATATATATATATATATATATATATATATATATATATATATATATATATATATATATATATATATATATATATATATATATATATATATATATATATATATATATATATATATATATATATATATATATATAAATATATATATATATATATATGTATATATATATATATATATATATATATATATATATATATATGTAAATATATAAATAAATATATATATATATATATATATATATATATATATATATATATATATATATATATATATATATATATATATATATATATATATATATATATATATATATATATATATATATATATATACATATCAAAGTTTGAGAAGAATACTTTCAACTTTATTCTTAAATCAGTTCATAATAAACGCGAATATGCTTTCAAAATGAAGTGGTAAAAAAACAACTTTATAAGTGAATCGTTTATTTCCATAGATTTTAAGATAAAAACGCCTTTAAATTTAACGCCACATTAAAATACCGTACTGCGAACGAGCGAGCAATGTGGCACGATTTACTTTCCCTTCGTGTACAGCTGAACTACCCTTCCTCGAGAGGGTGGCGGAACAAAAACCTTTGAAAATTTATGTAGCAAGTAATTGAATCAAAACCGATTTCTCCATAACTTCTTATACAGGAGAGGGTTGTTTTTTGAGGTAATTTTAAGGCAATCGGGTATCTTTGTTCGTCCTCATAGTAGACGAGTTGAGGCATTCTCAAAGTACTCGCGTTATACGTCGGCTGGGCTGTCGATGGGTTAACCCCTTCGTGTGAGCTTTACTTTAATATAATAATCTGAAAGAAAACTTAATGAGACATAAAAATTTATAAAAGGAAATATTAAAAATTAATAATAATTTTTGATAAAAGCTTTTACTAAGTAATTTAAAACAGACATTTAAAATATTCAAAATCTACGAAAAAAGACTTTATATAAAATGAAATATAAAAGCTTGAGGCATTAATAATTGTAAAACCATGTATTTTTATACTGCAAAAATAAATATTTTATTAACAATTTAAGTTTTCTTTTCCTTTGTTGTGTGGTTGTAATCGCTGTTGTCTACCGTGTAGATGTTCCGGGTTCGATTCCTAGGAGGCCAAAATAAATATGAGTGATATTTTGTCCGCCTTCGTCGTGTAATAGTTAGCGTGTTTAGGAGGTCCTGGGTTCGATTCCCAGGGTGAGGGGGGGGTCAAAATTAATATTAGTGATTTTACACCAAAATGAACTTCGTTGATTAAATGTCTGAATCGTTTTTAAAATCATTTAATTCTCAAATTATCTGAATGATCATGTAATATTTTTAGAAAAGTAGTGTCAATATTACTTAAACTTTAGAATACAGAAAGTATGGCTGTCAATGGGTTAAGATTAATTCCTATATAGTCATGACAGGAATTTCTGATATTGAGGAGAGAATAAGGGTTAGAATGTTATCTTAACTGTCCCCTTATCTTATGTGATATATGTTAAGGATCAATTAGAGGGTCAGCCGATGTAGTTTGGAATTGTGTCCCGATTAGTTTTATTGTATGCTATATCCTTGTTTTTTAAGAGAAAAATGACCTAATATTATCGTTACTGTAAAAAAAAAAGTGTTCATGTTTTTTGTATACTTTGTTTTAATTATATATTTTATTTTCAATACTTACCTTAATATTATACCTTCTTATATTCGTCCTCGTTTCTTGGAACATGTCTCCATTCTAATGGTATTACTATTATGTTCATGTGGGTTTAAATTTACATACAAAAATCCATTTATACATTAAAATCATATAAAATCATACTTATAACCATTACCAAAAGTTATATGTAATTATTATCACTGTAAAAAAATCGAATTTACCCAATATAAATTCATTTTGTTCATTAAAATTTTACTAAATCATGGTTTTCAACCCTTGCCTTGTTGTGCATTTGACAATTTTGAGTAGCTTCCTATCAGTCTGATAATGATAGTAACGCTAAAACCCGTTTACTGGTCTAATAAATAAAATGTGGAATAAACTATATACACAGTAATTGTTTTTATTATTTTATATAAAATGCAGTTCCACTTAGAAATATCAGTACAAAATTTAAATCTTATCAAAATAAATAAATTGATAACACATACTTTAATAATTAAAAAAAAAATATTAGTAAATAACGACTCGCCGAGATTTATATGTCTACCACAGCATAATCAACAATCACTACATCAGCAGGTTATATATTAATAGTACTAGCCTTTTGGTTATAAAATATAAATGTTAAAATGGCTAACCACAAAAAATATGTTATAAACATTAATAACATTGAGAAAAATCTTTTTCTCTAATGTAATTTTGTTTTAAAACTATGTTTTACTTGGTAAATACTACTGTTAATTTAAGATGTGTAGACCTTTTATTTTTCATGTATGATTTATCATGATAGCACGTAACATATAACATAATATTGTCTAATTAATATGTATGTAAATAAATAAAAATGACTTACAAGTTAAGTGATTCGTTTTATTTCCTTTATCTTGTCATCAGCTTAATTTCAGCCGCGTCAGCTGTACGTAAATGCAAGTGATGGCTCCGGAGCGAACGGTTCGCAGGACTTGGGTGGGTAGCACTCGTGACGAGTACAACTTGAGATGAGTAGACTACTAGACGAGTGAAATTCCCAGATGAGTACCTCTGCAAGTAAACACTGAGGCGATGCTCCATTATTACAGCGAAAGTTTCCTCGCTAAACTCTTACGACTGTCATTTGAATCTGCCACAATTAAGGTGTAAATTCACAAACAGAAAAGTCAACAGGAAATATTTCAATTCAATCAGGCCCAATGAACTTTTTTGAATATAAGAATGAAACACTTTTAAAACAACACTTTTGAGTTATTTGATTTTTAATTAAGGGGGAAAACACTACTTGTTTTGAGAATAACAGGTATTTTCATGAACATCTGAAGTTTTGAGAACAACAAATGTTTTCATCAACAGATAAAAATACAAATAAACTGTTGATTTAACATCTTTAGTTCTGAACCAGTCGTGTTAACATAAATAAACTCAAAAGTGGTCCTAAACAATTGTTTTAATGATTACATTAAAATCTTCTTATTATTTCATGGTGAAATTGTAAAAGAAAAACACTTATTTTTTACCACTTGAGATTTCTTTATTTAACGGCTAGTTTCGGAAGCTATGCTTCCATCTTCAGGTCTAAATGTAAACGTTTCCAAAACAAGTTGTTAAAATAAAATAAACTCAAGTGGTAAAAAAGTGTTTTCTTTTAAATTTAATCATGTCTGTAGTCAGAGTGGATGCCGAAACAATAAATAAAATAACTAAAACTGATATCATCAGACAAGTGCTGCCCAGTCTGATAATGCTGGTTAAGATAAAACCTGGTCACTGGTCAAATAAAATATATGTAGATTAAACCACATAGTTGTTATTTTTTTGATAAATTCCATCCCCACCAAGAAATTTCAAAACAATACTTAAAACCAAATACTTATATACAAATTTTGGTTTTCACCACTTATTTATTAGTTATGTTTACATTTTTTAAACAACTTAACATAGGTGAAGAAGAATATGGAAGTCTGGGTATTAACGACCTATCATAGGCTGGTTAAGCGATCACTTTACATAGGTGCAACATTCACCATTCTACCTATGACCACACTATTTTTTTTAAACTCCTACATATCATATACCTCATAATGTTAGAATTCACTGGAGCTATCAACGATTGGTTTGAGAAAGCTTTTATTTAGCAAAGACTTTTTATTTATGTTACACCTGTGTAAAGTGTTCAATTAACCTGCAGGTCGTAAGCCCTGTAAACACCCAGACTTCCACTTTATTCTTCATTTACGTTCAAGTGTCTATGCATTTACTGTATTACTGTTAAAATATGCAATTAATCTTCAAGTCTCCTTAATAAAAGTATAAAATGCATGTTAGATTCGTTAAACTGTTTGATCTAACAATGTCATGTCAACGACCGGAGCGTTCCGACCTCAAGTCGAGTTAAACACCGTAAACGAGTGCATTAACTCCGGATTAAGCTGAGATATTTAAATAAGGCTCTATTCCCCGCAGACATTAGCGGGCGTTCCTTCCTTATCCGGGATCTGGCGGATATCCTCCTGTCACACGGCCTTTGGGCGGCATGTCCGCTTCCGGCGGTGACGTCAGAGGGCTGCGACGCTAGCGGGGTGATTAGATCAGGTGGGAATTGCGAGGGAGACTCGAGAATGACAGTAGACAAACGTACTTGTAGCAATAGTCGTAATAATCTTCTTGTCCTATCTTCCCTTTATCCTTACCTGGCGTTGTGAAGAGCACTGCGTTGGACAGATGCACTGTTATCTAAATCTTTATATTTATATGGCATTTTCTTTGAAGGACCAAAAATATTAAAATACTTAAAATAATTGCGTTGTAAATTATTATTTGACATCTCATCAAAGATGAAGAAGAATATGGAAGTCTGGGCATTTACGGGGCTGACGACCGTCATAGGCTGGTTTGAGTGATCACTTTACACACGTGTAAAATTCATAATGTGTTATCATATGAAAATATATAATGTGTTATCATAATTTCTTGGAAATTGTATATAAGTATATCTTCTTATTGACACGTTCTTTTATGTGAGTTCTCGTCAACCCCTATAGTTGTGTTGAATAAGCTTTTTTCAAGACAAAAAACCCAAAACATATATATTAACTTTTCTCTCGAATCTAGGGAGATCTTGCATTCAGATAATTAACGATCAAATTAACACCATTGCAATACCCTATGCACATCTAAGATTCGGATAAGGGGTTAAACAAGACTTTATTAAAGATTTCTGGAGTAGACATATGAGTACTAGAAATAAATAATTCAAATAAGTGTGTTTGAAACAATAGGTAAAGTGTGGTGGATATTTGCGAGTGAAGGGACAAGTGACCGCAGGGGTTGGTTTGCAAATGGTCCGAATTGTGGGCTTTCTCATTCGTTATTTACTCTAATTCTAAAGCACTTTACTCGTTAAGCCGATCAGGAGTGTGTAGATAGATTGCACCTATATATTCGTGTATTTTGGTATTCTCCTAATGTGCTTATAATATAAATGTGTTTATGTAAACTTAGATATACTAACAACATATTGAATGTGTCCAAATACTTGTTGACAAAATCTGGATTATCTCCAATTACAGGAGTTATTTTCATATTATTTTTCATCTCACCAATAGATGTCTCTAGTGAAGTTCTAGTGATTCATGAACAATGTTTCAAAATTGGTTTAAATTTATAGAAATTCCAAGAATTTGAGTAGTGTGGTTGTCAATAATGGGTAGAATTGGTGAATGTTACACGTGTATAAAGTGATCACTTAAACCAGCTTACGATCGTCAGCCCTGTAAATGCCCAGACTTCCATATTGTTCTTTATCTTTCATGAGATAGAAGAAATAATAAATCAACTAATAAAAATAAAACAATAATAATATATTTAGTGTATTAAAAGCATTATTAACTTTGTGGCATGGTAATACAATACTTTCCTTTTCATTCATCATTCAAAATAAATAACCAACTAAATTTAACTTCAAGTCCACCTTTAGAAATATTTCCATTGTAATTCATTTGTCGTCCTTCTCTTTTTCAAAACTTTATTTTTATATAAATGTTAGACCGTAGCAATTTCATTTTAATGACCTGATGATGGGATGATAATTCCGAAACCGGTAGTAACGAATTAGTGTTTATTAAAGTGGTATTACACAAAGCGATGAATAATTTAATTTATTATAATACTAAGACATTGCTTGTTACTGTAAACATGACTAATTACAAACTCGTTAGTGGTGTCATATGAGGGTAGGCATTATTCCGACTCCTGACTTAATCAGTTTCAGGTAAACGAAATACTCGATAATCTTAAGTTTTCCTCGGACTTCCTCTGCTTCCACACCACTCATACCACGTTCGACTCATAAATTGAACTTTTATATTGCTTTCCCATAAATTATTTTGTCTCAGTAAGACTACTATAATAAACTGTTAATAATCTTTTTACGATATAACCTCACCTAGTATACAACATTCTTAAAAAATATTAAGGGATGTTAGAATTTTATCTAAACAAAAAATTAAACACTTGCTCCAGTGTAACGCAACACATGATCATAATAATTTCTTGTTTCTAACCCATTTTAAACGAATTCATTAAGAGTAGAAGGGTAGCAATATCCCGTGTTAAGGACCTTAAATGGGATAGCTTGAGGAAGGCTTCATACTCACATACCTTAATAAAGGAACTTCCATAACCTTTATATAACAGTATGTCCTACTACACTGTAACATATTATACGTATTACATTCTTACTTCACCTTAATTCAGTAGGTACTATATATTTAAATAATTTCATGGAACCATTTTTTTTTTATTTAAATTTAGTTTTAACCCCTATTTCTTAAAATCTATTGTGACACGTGTTTCGATACATTCAGCATCATCAATTAATTTATGGATTTTTTTAATGTTTAAGGTGTCTCTACAAAAAAAATCCCACATCCAATACCAAACTTGATCTTGTACAAGTGTTTTATTTTTATTCACAACATTTAAGTGTGTCCAAATATGCAGTGTGAGTTTAAGTGTGTCCAATATATGCATGACATTTAAAATTTGAGTAGTGTAGTTATCAATCATGGGTAGAATGGTAAATATTACACGTGTGAAAATTTAACGAACCTATGACAGGTGGTACATATATATACCCTGTACATACCTAGATTTACAATGATTAAAGAAAATACTTGTTTTTTACCACTTGAGTTTTTACTCAAGTGGTAAAAAACAAGTGTTTTCTTTAATAATTGTAACATGTCTTACCACAAAGTTAATGCCGAAACTATAAATAAAATACCTAGATTTACATGTTCTTCTACATTAATGTTGAGATGGCTTTTTTTATTAATATTTTCATAGTAAAAAAAATCATGATTTTCCGCAAAGTTAATGCCAAATATGTACTGATTAATTAACATAACGCTAAATACAATTTTATAAAATGAAACAAATTTGATTTAACCACTTTTTTATTATAAGTACACTTTAACCTACCGGTTTCGACAAGAACCTTGTCATCATCAGGGTTTATCAAATTCTTAAACATTAAAAACATTAAAATACTTATAATTAATTACATTCCATTACCAAAAACAATTAAGGGAATAAAGTTTTTGGTAAGGGAATGTAATTAATTTTGAGTATTTTAATGTTTTATGTCTTGTCAATGTCTGATGATGACAAGGTTCTTGTGGAAACCGGTAGGTTAAAGTGTACTAATAATAAAAAAGTGGTTTAAACAAAGTTGTTTAATTTTATGAAGTTTATAAAATGTGCCACAAAGTATCTCCAAAAAACATTCAAGAAATAGATTTTTTTTTATTAAATTAAATAAACTTTATTTTATTGAAAAGATGAAGTTTTATAAAGATTTATGAAGAAGAAAAGGGTTGTTTCAAGCACGCTGGCTACTGGCTACCCCTTGTAAAAAATGTTTAGAGTACATTTAAGGGACTATAAATCGTTTGATGGTGGTGTTTACTGATCACGTCTTGTTAATAACGCTCCGGCTGATGGTATCTCCGGTGATATACAAAACACGCGCAAGAATAAGGGAATAATAAATTACGGTAAGTAAGGAGATTGCGTACCGCTTGACGTAACTGAAACACTGGAACTGTTTATGGAGTAGGTGAACGCCACGGGGAACGAATATCTGCAATGATTACTCGTGTTATTAACATCAGACTTGTTCAATATATCTTAACTTCTGCTTGGAAGACATATGGCACGGAATAAAGTCAGAGGTACGAAATACCCTGTCCACTTATAAACCTTTTTTCACGTTTTAAGCGCCCAAAAAGCGCATTTTACGTATTATATTATACATTGCCCTTATCGGAAACTTATTCAAAACATATGACATTTTATTATTATATTACAGATTTAAGTTATATACTGATATTTCTGTCCACCTCCGTAGTGTAATGGTCAGCACGCTCAGCTACCGTTCTGGAGGTCCCGGTTTCGATTCCCAGGGGGGTCAAATAATTTTTTTTTATTTTATTTTTTTATAACCCTTATCCGCACCTAATGGTGCATATGGCACTGCATCAAATTGACGCAGTTTTATCTTGATCATTACTTACATGAAGGCAAGGTGATCATTCTTGCGCTTCAGGAACCAGTCCAGGGTAATATTAAATAAATATTACAGTGTTAAATCACTAATATTTATTTTCACCTCCCCCCCTGGGTATCGAACCCGGGACCTCCAGCACGGTAGCTAAACACGCTGACCATTACACCACGGAGGCGGACATAAATATAATAAATATAAGTTTATAATATAATCACTTATAATAAATATAAGTGATGTTTTCACTCTTATATTTATTCCATATTACCCTGGACTGGTACCTAAAGCGGAGGGCTACTCACATTTTCTTCATGTGTTAACGATCAGGCTGGTGCATATGCAGTGCCATATGCACCATTGGGGTGCGGATAAGGGTAATGAAAAATTAATGATTGACATTTCTTGGTGGAACTGCATTTTATATAATAAAATAACAACTATATAGTTTTTTTCAGCATCCAACCATAGCCATAACTTTTAAAAATTTAACCATAATTAATTTGTCATTATTATAATAATATATTAAGTAAAATCAATTAATTTTAATAATTTTGTCAGAAAAATTACGCAAAATTATAATTTTCAACCCCTACCTTATTATGCAGATAACGTTATTGTCTAGTCTCCCACCAGTTTGATGATGTAAGTCACGACGAAACCCGTCACTGGTTAAATAAAATTTCCATTTATTAATTAGAGAACTGCATCAATTACCTCCATAGAACCCATTTTCCGAAATGATTTGACCTTGTAACAATTTTTTTTATCAAAATGCCAGGTCGTTAAAGCCCTGTTATGCTCAAACTTTCAACTCCTTTCAAATAAAAATACAGAGATAATTCATCATAAAAACATGTATGTAATTTTTAATTGTATGTTATATGCCATTTAATATACTTTTATAGAGATCGTGTAATAACGGAAACTATTCATACTTCCATGCTTCCATGCCATAAATGCTTCCTTTTGTCAGAGCTTTATTTCTTACATTTAAAGGTTTCGTTCGCCACTGGTTGTGGACCTCACGAAACGATAAGGCAATCTAACAATACGGCTCGCGGCTTGTTTGATGGCGGCGCCTCTCCTTTGGATTTAATTAAATATTTTCCACCCGTTTCGGCTGCCTTCCACTACATTATATACGACAGTATAGCTGCCAGTGCACAGGTACGCCTAACTGTACATCTGTCTTATGTCAGACGGGTATGCGAACATTATCACACCTAAATGTAAGAGGAGGGTAGGTGTTGGTGTACTTGAACGTGCCCTTACTAACGGACCCTACTGAATCTCATTGAGAGCTTGCTCAACTATGGCTCGAGAATTTCAATGTTTTGGTTTATGTATACCTTATGAATGTGTTATCCTAACGTCATGGTGTGTATGATATCTCCGGAAACTTATTCTAAAGAGGCTTGAACGAATAAGCACTCTCCAAATGACATTAACTAGTATAATTACGAATGTGCAACCCCGTATGATCCTACCATTGCTGCTGTTCTCCTTTTCCAACACGTTTTTCTATCAATAGGTTATATCCTTCAATAAAAGCAAGGTAAGACAGCTTTTAAAGACTGGAGAGCCTAGGCGAGGACCTGTCCGACATCGGATACGTGATAGTTCATAAGGAATATTCACGAGAAGGTAGTATCATATGAGATAAAAATAGTGAAAAACATTGGTACCATAAACCAATCTAGGACGCCAATTCCCGAACCCTCTTCTAGCGGAACGGAAGGTCTGTTCAGATTCTCCTGAGGAGTTTTACGTGGTTTTCTCCCAGAAACTAGCAAATTCTAAGAAGTGTTTAACTAGCCCACACTAGTTTATCCTTCCTGTTCCCAACACAGATTAAAATAAAACATGTTCTTAGATAGAATAAACAAAAATTTACCAATTGATCTTTAAACCTTGCATCTACATAATAAGCAAGGTAAATAATAAATGCAACTCCCATCTAAAAAAAACACATTTCGTCGATTCTCTATAGAGGTAGCCAGAAAGTCTGTCCTGATATATATTCCAAGTTTCTGTATATCTTATTATATACCTATCCCTCCGATTATGAAGACTTGCCAAATATCAGGTTCTAATTAATTTGGTGATGCCACTGCTTACTTACCTATCCTCTCATTGTTCTCCTATTCACTATTCCCATGCTTCCAATCTCATGCAACCATGGTGATATTACACATCCCCGTTTTATACTTTTTGATATCGCAAACCGTGATGTAAAGCCTCTGTTAATAATTATACTATCCAGAGTACTCTTGTGGAGAGTGACAACAGTTGTTTTAATTTATTCCGCATTCCATATTTTTTCGAATAAGTATATATTTTATATATATATATAAATATATATATATATATATATATATATATATATATATATATATATATATATATATATATATATATATATGTATATGTATTTATATATATATAAATATATATATATATATATATATATATATATATATATATATATATATATATATATATATATATATATATATATATATATATATATATATATAAACTTATAATTAATTTATGTACCCTCATGCACATTAAAATCAAATTGACCAACTGTATTTTATGGGAATGTTTCCCTTCCAGTACTACTCGAGCTAAAGTTTGAATAATCGATTAGAATTACCTTTGATTGTCAGTCGTGTCGAGCATGGAGTATGGCGTACGGTGATCGCGTGGCTCTCGCAATATGGCGAACGGCGATTGAATTATCGGAATCGTCCCAATGACTGAGGGAATTATCACTCTTCAATACTACAATATACAATTAATATTCACTTTGCGGATTGATTCGTGATTGTAAATACACTGCTATATAGGTACAAACCTACACTTGTATTCAATCTGGCTTCTTCCCAAGGAATTCTTCATAGCATGTATGAAAAATATTTCTTAATAAGACAAGTTGATCAAGATTTTTATTTGCAGACTTTTGATTAAAAAAATACTTAAATATAATAACATTTCTTTATTTTTTGACTAATTATCTATAATTTCATGAATTATAGAAAGGAAATATTTGAATGAAACGTTCGTCCTTAAAATCACGTGTAATAAGTATACTGCGTGATATAAAATCGTAATAATGATAGAAAGTGTGTATTATCTCCAGTAAAAAAACGAGTTTTGGACATTTTAAGTTCTTGTCCAAATCTTCAATCGGAATGCTCTAGAAATTACCTGAAAATATTTATATATTTCAGAAGAAGTGTGGACAAAGAACCTGGGTGTATAATATTCAACCTTCTTCGTTTGTTTTAATTCTGAGAATTATTTGGCTGTTAAACTCTTTTCTGCTCCATCTTCAGCAATTTTTCAACCCCGTGTAGGTGTTACCAACAAACAACCGGAGTAAATGGAATGAAGGGGAAGAGGCCTATATACAGCACTGGAGGTCAGAGGGCTCGTAAAGAAGAAGAAGACGAAGAAGTAGGAGTTACAGTCCATGTCGAAGCATATTTGTTCTAGACACTCCTGACAAGTTTTCCTTATGCCAATAGATTCCTCAATATTTAATTTGTTACCGAAAGAGTTGAATTAATTCACACATCCACTAAACATTTATATATGTATGTTGCGAATAAGAGATTTTTTACACTATTTTGCAGTTCAATTAATCAATTCTGGGAATTGGTTCCTCTACTCCACTCCGCTCAGTCATCAATGATCCTCTTTTGACCCGTATAGGAGGTACAACTCATGTTGTATTGTTTGATTACTAAAAAATATGACACATCTTTCTTTGATTCATCTCTGTTATGTAAAAAAGTAATCAATTGTATCCTTCAAAGCAAAACCAGTTTTACGTGTAACGTACTGGTTTGTTTTGTATTAGGTTAATGAATCCAAAGTAACGTGTTGGTGTAATTTAATTTGTCGAATGAACATATTTCCTCTGAATATTTTCATCACTTCATACAAAGAGTCACGTAACAACATTGTACGTGTTTGACGTTTTCAATATTTGTTTTGCTCGCGAAAGAGTGATTTTTTTCATTCAGTAGTTAAATCACGTTTCAACAATTTCCCGATTGGAGATAGCCGAACGTTTCCTCAGTGTGGATGGACCGTTAACTGTTATTATTACGAAGAAAAAACATGAAAACTTCGACCACTTATGTTTCCGTTATCTAGATTCAACAATCAATACATTTTAAACATATTTTTTAGGCGTTCATCGTCATTTTTAACTTTATTTGAAAAATAAATTTATAAAACTTATAACACATACATTGTGTTATTGTAATCTAATAAAAATTTTTGAATTTTGATCATTAATCATAATAATTACAAGGAAAACATTATAATAACTTCGACCAATAATGTTTCCATTTTCCAAATTCAACAACCAATACATGATGCAAATAATTTTTAGATGTATTTTATTATTTTAAAGTTTAAATGAAAAATAAAATTACAGTATTCGTAAAACATTGATTTAACATATGATTTTTAATTTTAATTTTATTGTTGACATAACAAGAAAGCATTTTGGTGATATGTTATAGTAGCCCCGAAATAAATAGATATATATATATATATATATATATATATATATATATATATATATATATATATATATATATATATATATATATATATATATATATATATATATAATTAATATTCACATCCATAGAGTAGTGGTTATTAGTTCGACGGTAAATGTCCTGGGTTCGATTCTCAGACGAGTCAGAATAACCAAGTGACTTTTTACTTTTTAAAATGCATGTAGGTACCCGATAGAAATAAATATATTTCCAAAAAAATACTAGTAAATAATGTTAATGGAAGCATAATAAAAAAGAAATTAAAATCGTTTGTTTAAAAAATGTATTTATAAAATTTCTTCATATTGTAGCTGAAGTTTTCAAAATAATTAAATTCGTTTTCTGATTAAAGCGACCATGATAAGTCGAATCCATAAATCCGAATAAATATTATGTTTGTATATCGACGAAAATTATAACACGCATTTCATAGGTGAAAATGGATCCACTTATAAAAGGGAAACATAAACGGTGTGAAAATTCACTTCCTAATATGAAACGGAATGGATCGGGGCAAAAGAAAATATTATGCTTTGATCAGACCGCAAATAACAGTAAATATTGACCGGGGAGCGTAAACACTTTCCGCGCGTACTTTTCCTACCGCGGCGCCATAAATAAAAAAGCCTTAACCGGTCCTTAAAAGCCTTCGCGGGCTGAATGCTCCACTTCCTTAATTTCGTAGAGTTGTGTCTAATTATTTACGATTTATAGAGCTTTAACTCCGCTGAAAATAATTTAGACTGAAGCACGTGGAAAGCTATCCCTTACACAGCGAAGGGGATGATTTCAGTCTATGGCGAGGAAATTAAAAACATTCTTCCGCGTGTTACAATGATAACGTTTAATTAGCGTCCTGCACTTGGAAATGTTATTTATGGCTTTCAGGAAAGTAAACGTGTTCTTCTAGTGTAAAAACTTTCAAATAATACAATATTTCAAGAGAAAGATTTTATTTAAATATTTATCAGATTTTTTATTTGTTTTGTAAACATGGATTTATTTATGTTTATAAAAAATCTGAGTCCACCTCCGTATAATAGTCTTAATTATACTGGAGGTCCCAGGTTCAATTTACAGGGAGGAGTCAAATAAATTTGAGTGATTTTTTCACTCTATTTATTCAATATTGCCCTGGACCAAAGCGAAGGGCTGATTACCTGTCCTTCATGCGTTAACGATCACGCCGCTTCCACGCAGGAGTAGGCAGGGAGAATAGAACGTCACACCACTCTTCACCTCTCTCCCACACCTCTTCCACATTCATGCATGTCCTCATACATACCCGCCGATTATTTCGACTCCTGAATCCTGACTCCTTCGAGCATTTGACATATCTAATCATGCCAGGTTTTTTTCAGTCTTCCTCTGCTCTTTTTTCTTACTACATTCACCTTATATTTTTTTTTACCATTCTTTCCTCACTCATTCGTTTCACATGTCCAAACCATCTCGATACACCTATATTCATTTAAACGATAATGCTTACTTCAGTTCTGCATTCTTTCATTTCACCATTCTAATATCTATCATACAATGTTTTGCCACATTTTCGTCTGAGGGATCAGAATATGAAAATGTATCAATAATGCATTCATTTTGAAAGATGTATATTTTGCACTGCTGTGAGATTGCTTCCGTATGTTGATTGAAATTTTTGGTTGGAATTTCGACAGATGGTGCTGCCACCAGTTGAGAATTTCTGTGCGTATGAAGCTTTCAAATGTGATTTTGTAATAATTAAGTTACATTTTTTAAAGGAGAGATAGACTAAAACAGCATTAAATGTATTCCTTCAAAATTCTTAAAATCTCTTTATCATACGTTATTCATATTGCTTCTAGCTGAATTAGAGTAGTAGTAAGTTGGTTAAGTAATTAGTATTTCATCTTAACAAATAATTGTTAATATATTTTTATGATACGAGTTTAACAAAAGTTATAATTTTTTAATTTAATTAAAATTTAAAATGAAAAATGGCAACGTATTGTTTGTGTATTGTCTCCACGTTATGACGTCTTCCTGATTATGAAAATGCCGGTAAATAATGATTGCAAATTTCGCAGGTCGTTAAAGTAAGACACAATGAAGCATCCTGTCTGAGGAAGTCCTTTGGAGCGAATGCGTTTATTAAAAATAATTTATGTTTTGAAGCGCCGTTGGTTTAATTATCAGGCTTAGCGCCTTGAGCTCTACATGTGTTCTCTGTAGGAGTTGGTTGTACAAGAGCACTGCTATCCGCACTTATACGAGGGACATTTTGTTCATACAAATTGCGCAACGGGAACCATGTTTCTCAAATATTAATGATGATTTCAAAGTTTAAATCATTATTAACTTTTTGGTTGAGTATTATATTGAATGATTAAACAATGTGATCATGTTTTACCACAAAGTAATCGCCGAAACAACAAATAAAATACTTATTAGTTTATTGAATTGCATATTTTATGAATTATAGTATGCAATTTTGACCAGAAAAGTTTCCAAATATTTATTGTGCCCAGAAAATTATATAAATTCAAGACTTGTATGAATTTCTAGATTTTTGTGCATCCGAAAAATGTCCATTAAGTTTTGTGGGAAAATTCGTTTTATTCTCACAATTCTGGTATTGGATGAGTTTTTAGAGAGATTCATTGATAAACTTCCTCACTTCAGTTTCCGAAACCTTATTTTTATACTGATAAAAGCTGAGGCATCCACACATTGCTGTTGCTTAGTTTGGTTAAATAGTAAAGAAAAAATAGAAAAAAACACCCATATTTAATGTGTTTGATTTCAGAGTGCTTGTAAAATTATAAAAATACATTATTTTTTGACATATCAAAAGAGATGAAGAAGAATATTAAAGTCTGGGTATATACAGGGCTCACGATCGTCACAGGCTTGGTATAGTGATCACTAAATCAAGTTAAGTGATCGCTATACACACGTGTAACATTCAACAATTCTATCCATGATTTACAACCACTGTAAAAAATAACTCTGGATTAACTTAACACGATAAAGATAATCCCGATTTGTGAACGAGTATTTGGACACACTCAAAATGTTGTTATGAAAATATATTTAAAAAAATGGATTAAAGACATAAAAAAAGTGACATCAGTCTCTAGAAGTATTTGTACAAAAAAATTGGAATTTACAAACTTGTCAGCCGTCAGATGCAGTCCTAGGAATGATATGTCAATTACAGGTTGAGGATAACAATTAATGAAATTGTTTTTTTTTTTTAAATAAAAAAAGTAATCAAATTTGATTATTAGAATATAATTTAGTCTTCTACAAAGACTTTATAATTTTAATTTATATCACATCTTAACCCAATTTAAAAAGTCACAGTGTCTTTCTTAAAAAAAGAGAGTTTTGATATATTTTTCAAACAGAAGTGTTGAGAAGTTTTGCTCTAAATTTTGTGCCACAGAGATAGCAAAATTCCTTATTGCTTCGTCATAATGAAATGTGCTGCGGTACATACTTGCCTAGTTCCAACTTCGGAGCAAATTTTCTGCGTCGAGTAAGAATTTCTCAAAAGAGTTGAGAAATTACCTTAATTTAATGGAGAATAGCCAAATTAACAGCAGCTTAATTTTATTTGTTAATTTATCTTAGTGCTGGCTTCAGAAATAGCTCCTTCGCTAATATGTTTCGGCGGGAATTATTTCCTTGAATATTTTCGTGTTATATAAGTTATTTGTTTTCATCGTAAAACAAATAAATTTGGGAAATTCCTCTATTTCTGAATCAATTTCTCATCTTGATTTTAACGTTTAGGTTTTAAATATCATTAAAAAAGTTTAGTCTTTCAACATATGTTCCGTATTGGCATTGGGTGAGATAAGTCGGCTGTGGCTGATGAAATAAATATATTTAAAAAATATATCAATCTATTTAAAAAAAAAAAAAAACTTTTTTTCTAATAACGAGAAACGTACTAAAATCACATTTTGAGATGACGGATAGTTGACTGACGTCAATCTGTCTTTTTTGACTACATATTTCATTTTAGAAGCGTTCGACATTTTTCTACCTTCTTCGATATATTTCTCTTATGAATTATAATATATGTATATGATTACTTATGGGCAAACCGAACGAATTAACATAGTTTCAGTAATTCATTCGGAAGTCGCTTTTTGATAATATTTACCCAATTTTATTACTTATGTTTTACTTGATCAATACCACTATTTCTTAAAATCTATTACGACACGTGTTTTGATGCATTTTGCATCTACAGTGTTCCAAAATTTAGATAACGTGGATGTCAATCATGGATAGAATGTTGAATGTTACAACATATGTATAAAGTGATTACTTTAATTAGACTTTGACAGGTAGTAAGCTCTGTTTTAATTCGTTTTCAACCCTTATCCGCACTCGATGGTGCATAGGACACTGCATTATATAAACGCAGTGTTAACTTAAGCGTTAACACGTGAAGGAAAGGTGATCAGCCCTCCGATTTGGGTACCAGTCCAGGGTAACATTGAACAAATACTAGAGTGAAAAAATCACTTATATTTATTTGACACCCCCTGCGAATCGAACCGGGACCTCCAGTATGGTAGCCGATCGTAATGACCATTACACTACAGAGGCGGACAAAACCCTGCTGATATTTTTCTTCATGTTTGTTGAGGTATTAAAATAGGTCTAGTATTCCACTCTGTACAGAGTTGACGTGTTCCTATTCGCAAATGAAATTGAGTGTAGTGAAGAGGAGACCGGATCGTAAATGCGTATCGAGATACCATAAACATAAACAACGGTGGTTTATTGTCGCCGCTATGTAAAAAAAGAGAAACAAACAGAGAGCGTAAAGCGTACAACTCCAAAGCCGTAAAGTGCAAACATAAAATGGCGGACAACGCAGGCCGGGTACATTAACAGTAGAATTGCGCATTGCAAATCCATTCCCTTAAAATGCAGGTACGGTGAAAAATACACTTTTCCTGCATAATTGAACACAGCTTTGGAAAAATTATTCAATGGCACGATTTATGGGTGCTATTCACAATTTGTTTTCAATAAAATCTTTTACAGAAAAAACAGATTTTTGAATATATAATCATATGCCTCTGTAGTGTAGTGGTTAAAGTGTTTAGCTACCGAACTGGAGGTCCCGGGTTCCAATTCCAAGGAATCAGCATAATATAATAAGAAATAAATTTAATATATGTTAAATGATTGATATAAACAGTCATTTTTACTAATGTGAAACAAATTTATATGACTCAAGTATTTATTATATACTATGATTATAATATTAGTAAGAAAAAAAAGAAATAGTAAATAAATTTAATTCATCCTGTTATTATTATGAAGTTATCTTGATTCCTAACCTCGAGATGAAATATGCAAGCCTCATATGACATTCATTGTACACACACACACACACACACACACACACACAATATATATGTCTGAATATACACACACGTCTGAATTTTGAGATACGTACCTAATCGCTTACTTCTGATGCGTCGATTAAAATACCGTTATCATTTTTCAATAATTTTATCAATTGATTTATTTGGTATTCATTCAGTTAAAAGATGTTTCTGCCAGTATCAAGTCTTGTTATTATTAACAAATATAAGAAAAATGTGTTTCAAAGAAAGTAGATTTCTGATTGAAATGTATTCAGTTTTAACATTTTAGAGATTTTCGCTGCAACAAATAATTCTTTATGTAGATAGCTTTGATATTCCTTTCATGTAACATATCGAATGCTTAAATTTTGTGTCAAAAAAAACTGCTTAAAAAACCGTGGCAGGTTTTGAAATTGGATTACAATGCTTCTGGAGTTTCTCAAAATACTTAAACAAGTGCAGGAGAAACATTAAATGCCCGCAGTTTATCATCGTTAAAATAATAGCGGTACATCCTTTATCCTTAGCGACATTTATTTAACGAGGGGACATGTGGCAAAGCTGGACCACGTGGGGTAGGGACATAAAAAGAACTTCCCCTTTGGGACAAATTGTAAAGGAAATCAAAAGGTGATTTGTTGGCCCATTGTTAAGATTAACAGTGTACACAATGTAATTTTTGTTTTGTAAAAATACACACGAAAGTTAGTTGTTGACGTTTTGGAACTAACTAACTAACTAACCATCACGCCGTTTCCCGCAGGGGTTGGCAGAGAGAATACTGAATAAGAATATGCCACACCAATCTGCCTTTGCAAAAAATCTTCGCCTCTTCGACATTTATGCATGTCCTCATACATAACCGCCGATTATTCCGGCTTCTGATCTGACCACTTTTTTGAAATACACGATCATGTAAATTTTCTTCAGCCTTTCTCTGCTTCTATTTCCAACAACAACCGCTGAAGATTTTTTTTACTATTCTTTCTTTACTCATTTGATTCACATGCCCAAACCATCTCAACAAACCTTTTTTTAATTATATTGTATTTTTTGTTTGTTTTACACTTTGGAAACGAGAAATATATAACAAATTTAATATCATTTTATATTCTGGCGGAATACTTGTTATTATTTTTTGACATTCTTTCTCTTCTTTTTGATGGCTTTTTACCCATCTTGAGTGTTATAGCCAGTGTCGAGTTATTTATTTTTTGACATCTCATCAAAGATGAAGAAGAATATGAAAGTCTGGGCATTTACGGGGCTTACGACCGTCATAGGCTGGTTTAAGTGATCACTTTACACACGTGTAACATTCACCAATTCTACCCATTATTGACAACCACACTACTCAAAATTCTTGGAAGCTCTATATATATATGAAGCAATTTTAAAACAATATTCTTGAATCACAAGAACTTCACTAGAGACATCTATAGGTGAGATGATATTCCATATTCTTCTTCATATTTGATGAGATGTCAAAAAATAATATGAAAATAACTCATGTAATTAGAGATAATCCAGATTTTGTTAACAAGCATTTAGACACACTCAAAATGTTGAGAATACCTCGTAGATATAATTGAAAAATGTGGATGAGGTTTTTCATAAATACTGTAGTTGCGTCCGTACCACCCTTAACGAGTCTAGTTAAGCCTTATGCACCCATAAACATAGGATGATATAATATTACACTATTAAGAGGGAGGAAAAATAAAATGTCTCGAAACGAGAAGTTGTTATAAATACAACACATACAGTGTAAGTAAGAACGCATTATCTGGTGACTGGTGGGGGGTGGGGAGTGGGGAGCGGCCCACCCCGAGGGAGGCGTGCATCGCCTAATAGTTTCTTCAGGGAATATTTTTCTAACACCCTTACATCGGGGATGAGTAACCTTTTCAACTCTTGTCTTTGAATCTTGACATTTAATGGAATGATAAAATAAAATAATTTACTTCGTGTTTAAGAAATTTTAGTGATGAAAAATATAAAAAAAAAATATCAAGAAATTAATGATTTAATAATTTTTTTTAAATACATTTTATTACTTACTTGATATTTTGATTGTATTTTTTTTCTTAAACGGCTCTTTAAGGATAGCCTGTCTTAGGCCAAGAAACTAACAATAACATTTTTAAAATACGAAATCTGAGGGAATGAAAAAAAATAATCTGAAGGATAATGTAAAATAAAAATAGTTTTATGATGCGATAAATCATATGAGGTAGAAGTATGGAATTATGAGTTGATGTGGCTTACGACATATCATTGGTTGGGTTAAGTGATCATTTAATCCATCATGTAAAAATTAACATTCTACCTTTAATTGACCGCAACATTACTTAAAATACAATAGTGGTATATATTCTCAAGTGATAACTCCATTAAAAAATTTAACAAAAACTTTATAGATTATATCTCCGCTTGACAATTGTATGCGTTAATAAGTTACAAAAAAATCAATTATGCATATAAAATATTAATTTTCCTATTTTTTCACATACAAATTACCTTTTTTAATTTAGGTATATTTTTAATTTAAAGTTATAAATGTATGAAAGAAGAAAGAAAAGAGACATTTTAACGTAATGAGCTGGGGATGATTTGAAAGATTCAGAAAGGATCTTCGAGGCGGTTAAGGCATGTGAAGCAATTAGATTACAAGATAATGAGTAATATAGTTTATTAAGTAAAAGTGAATAGAAAAACAGAACGAAGACGGCCACAAAACACTTGACACAACCAAATAAGTCAGAACTTTATATCTTGTCGTGTCTACGCAACCGGAGAGCATGTATGACTAGATGTTTGAATATAGGGGAGCCTAGGAGTGGATGTCAGGATAGTCGAGTGTTCATATTCTCTGCCTATCTCTGCAGTGAAACGACGTGATGGTAGTAGCACTTATACAATATTAAGGATTAGATATTTAGGGTATCTTTAAAGTCCTCAAAAACGAATTACGCCTATATAAAAAATAATGTAAGTATTTTCATATTATAAGTATGTGATATATCAGTTCATATTATATGTAATTTTATCACACATAACAGGTCCATTCCCTCGTTTAATACATAAAAATTCAATCAAGGGCAGTAATAAAAAGAAAGTCACCATTTTGGTCACTTCCACTAATAAATAGCACGCATATCATAGCTTTAATACCCCTTCGTATGAGATGTCTTCATAAAGCCCACCTACCCTTATGACTTAGCGATGCTATAGGCCCGTACCGAATAAATAAAAATACATTTTCAGTAAAAGAACGTGTAAAAAATGCTTGAAAATGCATGGTAAGTTTTTTTTGAGCGACTGTTAGGTAAGTCTCTTTTTGGATTTTTGTAAGGTTTTGTTGGACATGTTCGGGTGGTTCTTGCGGGGTAGTTGGGGTCCTTATCTCTGAGGGAACACACTCTGAGATGGTCCATAGTGGGGGAGGGTAAGCTCGTAGCCCGGAGACTCGCTAGTTAGGGGTGCGAGTGTGTGGAACCACTTATATCAAGCCTCTTCAACACATGAGACGATCGCAGTTTTGTGTTATTTATTAGATTATTCGTGAAGGGAATGACCGTTTTTTTGGTAAAGTACAAATTATTTTAAATTAAGCACTCGCATTTATTAATTATTGAACGCTAAATGAACTGATCAATATTATTATCTGAATGTCATACATTTAAATTATTCAGTTAGACAAATTTGTCAAACAACTCTTCGTCAACCTCGAATCCCATAAATATAATGCAGAGTAATTAAACATAAAGTAAGAAAAAATATATCATGAATAGAACACTGGTATTTTTTTTAACGATAAATTCCTTCGAGAACATTAATTGTAATTTCATTAAAAACTCAACAGATAAAAAAGTAACTCACTCACTAATTAAATAGTGATCACGTCGCTTACTGCACGGGTAGGCAGAAAGAACAGAACGCCACACCAATCTATCTTTATAAATAATCTTTACCTTTTTTACACTTATATACATATAAACACATATTTTATATTTATGTTTGTATTAAATTATACATAACTATATGTACATATATTTTTTTAAATCTCAAAACTACAATCACGTATTGAGAGTATGATGTGCGTGAGCTTCATGTAATACGTAATATGTTTTTAACATAAAATAAATTAAGGTTTGTAGATACAATCCATTGTTGTTCGAGAATAATAAATGTAATCATTTTTACAATTGTGAGGGTGATGCATGTTCACAAATTGTATTTTACGAATCTAATGTCCCCGGTAGCAATTTTCATATTTTAAGGGCATTACTAAAGAAAATATGTTTATCGTGACGAAACTTGACACGGGCGCAAATACTGAGCCGATATTAATCACAATTTCATGAATTAAACAGCGGCTTGACCATTTGTAGGGCGAAGGGGACCACTCATACATAATAGATTCATGAAAGCTGTCTATAATTTGATTTTATTTCGTGTTGAATTGTGTTTCCACCATTTCAATTTCCTGGGCTCCCGGTACTCAAGTACTCACAGCATTGCCCACAGTTCAAGGGGAAACTAAACCTTGATATAATCTCAGAAACATCCTGGTCACAAATTGACAAATACGTAATAATCACTGGGATTTTATTGATGAGTTCTCTTTTAAAATATATATACGAGTATATTTATATATATATATATATATATATATATATATATATATATATATATATATATATGTATATATATATATATATATATATATATATATATATATATATATATATATATATATATATATATATATATATATATATATATATATATATATATATATATATATATATATATATATATATATATATATATATATATATATTTATATATATATATATATATATATATATATATACATATATATATATATATATATATATATATATATATATATATATATATATATATATATAAATATATATGTTATGGTGTCAGTCAGGAACTGAGACATGTCTTCAAATAAAAAAAAAAGTTTACAAAAGTTACATTTAAACTTTTGTGTTGTATTTAAGCTGTTTCAGACAAACTAAATTAGCAATAAATATTTTGTGCTTTAAATATTACAAGAATTATTAAAATAAAAAAAAACGTTTTGAAAGGGTTTAGTATCAAATAATTTTTTTATTAAAAAAAATCTTCTTACCTTTTACGTGCAAGGATTTTTAGCATATTAAGTTTTTTATATCTTTTTAAATAATCATTATATCTCTAGTATGAGAAATGTAGGACCTCCTAAGAATTTAAGAACGAGCACGACCGAAAAAGACTTGGCACGATCAGATAAATCAGAACCTAAAATCTGGTGGTGTCAAAAGTCTGCGTAATCGGAGGGCATGTATGACTAGATGTATGGATGTGAAGGAGGCGAGGAGTGTATGTCAGGACAGAAGAGTGTGGCGTTCCATCCTTTCTGCCTACCCCTGCGGGGAAACGGCGTGATGGTAGTAGTAGCAGTATTTAACAAAACGTACATATACACATAACATGTAGGTACATGTTTTAAATTCGTCATGCGTAGGGTTTAATGGAGTTTATAATTTGGGTGACAAATCGTACTCGTGTTATATGTATAAAACATGAGATTTGTATGATTGATCGATGTTCAGGTATCGATTGTCTCCAAAAACATGTCTTACTTATGTACATCCATAATTCATGGTTTCTTGGGGCATTAAGGCTTCGCTGATGACTTAAATCTTATTTCCCATGCAACGCTCATTAATCATAGCGCCGTGACAGTCTGACTTGAACTGAATTCACGCGGGACTTGTTCCATTCCTCCTTACCGTGTTGTCTGTCTCCACCCAAATCGCTGGAACGGTCATTTACGTTTTCCATAAAGTTTGGTATTGGCAGTGCTCAACAGAATTCTGGTTCCAACTCTAAAGTATGCAAAAAAAGCATGGAGTTGGCAAAAATACAATGATGAAAGTAGACTGAATGCAGTCAAAATGCGATCATTCAGACGAATGTTTTGACGTGCAAAACGATGTATGATGGACGTTTCGAAATGTGATAAGTAATGTAAGGCTTAGATAAGAAGTATAAATAAAATTAAGAAAAGTGTGTTGCGAATGTTTTGATGTGTGAAGCGAATGGGTGAAAAAATAGCAGTTAGAAATTGATGAAGCGTTATTGTTGGAGATAGAAGCGGAGGAAGACCAAGGATATGATGGCATGAAGTTTTTAAAATACCTGAAAGTGGTCAGGTCAGGAGACGGAATAATCGATGGCTGTGTATGAGGAGATACATTAATGTGGAAAAACGAAGAAATTTTTCAAAGTCAGATAAGTGTGGCGTTTCATTCTTTTTGCCTACCCCTGCGGGGAAGCAGTGTGATGGTTATATAGAATACGGGTAATTAAGTTTTGCACCCATTCCCTCGTTATGTCGGATTTGCCAATTATTATTATTTATAAATATGAAGGTAGATTTTCATGGTCTAAGTAATATACGTTTTTAAAGTTGAACTGTGTACAAATGTACGAGTGTACAAACGTATGTATATTCTTCAACCGGAGTTTCGTTTTTTCTAAGCACAATATGGTAATTGTGTACTCAAAGTAATGCTTCTGAAAAAGTTTTTCTAAAACTATAATTTAAGAATCTATATATACAGTGGTGGCCAAATGTATTAGACACCCCCTACAGAATTGGTTTATATCTTTAAATACTGCGACTCTTAGAATTCTTGCAATCTTTTCGGATTGCTTCGTATTTTGATAGATTTTACCTACTGCTATCCACTGTATATGTACACAGTTAAACCCTTAAAATGTACGTTTTAACTATTCAGCTGTTTACTTCGAAACCGATCGACGCCGAAGTGCGACGTTTTAAAATGAGGAAAACAGCAGAATAAGTCTTATAGAATAAAACTGTTTGCCTCTAAACCGATCGACTTATCAAAACGAAAAAATAGCGAATTGGTCTCGAGGAAGAAGCTGTTTGCTTTGAAACCGATTGATGTTAAAATTTTGTTGTTCTTGGTATTTTTGTTTGTTTGCCTTTTTTTTTAATTATGGGAGGGTTTTGACGTATTTCGAATACTAAATAATAATAATCGTATCGGAACAATAAGTATCGGAAAAGTTATACATACGGATCAAACGTTTTTAATAATCAAATTCTTTATCAAAAGCCAGATTTAATCTTTTGCGTATCATAAACGGAAATATTTTTATATTGGGTCATGTTCATGTGTGATGTAGTGACTAGTGGTAGGTATGTTACATAGTTAAATAGCTTCGTTTCCGGTGTCACCACTACCGGAAGTCTCACTTCCCATTGCCTGTTTTGACACCCACATTCCGTGGCCCTTAATATTTCAATAGAGCCCGTTAAGTTTACCGCGTAGAATTATATATTAACTCAAATATATTAAAAATACCAGTTATTAAATGCTATTTTTGAAAAAAATCAATTGATTGAGTTAAAAACATTAAGTTCGATCCACGCTCTGCTACGACTAGATCCCGATTTTTTAATTTTTAAATAAAAGGTACTTATGTTTAATGTTTAAATGCTTAAATAATTTAAACACACATTTTTGTAAGCTTTAGTTTAAACAACGGTTAACCAAATTATAAAATGAATCGAAAGATTTTTGGAATTTCTGAATTCAGTCACATCGCTTTCCGAAAAATAGAGAGTATAAACTATATATACTCGTGTATATGTAAATTTATGCATAATATGGCTCAAAAATATCTAAAAGAGCTTTGCATTCAAAACAGATTGGTTGATGGTCACGCTTCGATCGGCTACAACATCTGCTATGAGTAAAGTGATCTTACCAGCTCGCAACCAGTGCAATTAATTTTTATATTTCAATTTAAATCATTATGTCATCTCAAAAAGTTGATACCTGATAAATAAATAATATTAAATAAAGATTGTAACGCATTGACAGCTTGAAATAATTCATGGACTTGTTTACAACCCTTAGCTTTGAAACATTTGTAATCGGATGTTGAATGTTGACGGGGTGGCGTGGCAGAGAACAGTGCCTAATATCCACTAGTTGGTAGGTACAGCCAAACAGTGGTCTAAGAGGGAAATTGTCTAAGCTCCAAATAGATTCAAAACAGTCTCCGAGGCACTCACGGAAATTTAATGGCGCGTGAATTTTGGAAATAATGACTTTTGAATTGTATATGGTTAGGGCTCCACGACTTTGTGATAAATATGTCACATAAATCTGTGGGATATTATTTATCACTTGTAGCATCCTTCTTAGTTATGGACTTGTTTCAGTGGTCTTGTGGTTAGTCCCTGTGTACTAGGAGACGTTCCGGAGACAAGATTCTGATTGAATTTTGTGTTAACTCCAAAATTGTTGAATTGTTCATTCTGTTTTCAAAATAGTCTTTGAACATTATAATCATGAATATATTAAGATGATTATTACGTCATTATTGGGCGTATCCAAATCCTTGTTCACACGTCTGGGTTTTTCCACATAACGGAGTTATTTTTACATTTTTGACATCCCAAAATTTGTATTTTGTAATTTTTTATTCCTATTTTGTAATTTATAATTTGTAATTTGTAAATGGTTATTTGTTAGTAGTAATTTGTAATTTGTAAATTGTAAATTGTAATTTATAATTTGTATGTAATTTTGTAATTTTGGACATATTGAAAGACAGGACCCTACAAGATGTACCCAATTTTTTTTCAGATGGAGACCTTGGGAGAAGAAAAGAGGTGTCGGAAGGCCCCAAAAGAGATGATCCGACGACATAGTCGCTGTGGGAGGTAGAAACTGTCTGCAAGCAGCAACCGACCGGAGGAAATGGAAAGAAGGGGAAGAGGACTATATCCAGCAGTGGAGGACAGAGGGCTCATGAAGAAGAAGAAGAAGAAGATATAATTTTGTGATTTGTGATTTGTGATTTGTAATCTGTAATTTGTAATTTGTAATTCGTATTTTTTTATTTGTAAATTTGTATATGACGAAATAAATAAATGAATATGAACAAAAGTATCGATTCGCGTAAAGTTTTAAAGACATAAATGTGTCACAGGCTTGCGGCTAGCTTCTCCTCCACAGTAGAAACTTACTCGTAATATACAAAATACATTGCAGTATATCAGTTTTGGTTAATCGAGTCACTAAACTGGGAAGTAAGCCTCCTGCGGACTAACGTTCCCCCCGCAGTACAGCCCGAGCCGTCTAAACAGCGCCAGCGTCCGTGCGGTGGAACCTCCGAAAGGATATTCCTAGAGCGAGCTACTGCACTACAGCGGACAACTGCAGATGGCTTATGTGATGTATAGGATGCTTCAGGGGTACTCAACCAAAAGCGAGTTTATATAATTCATTGATTAGGCATAAACTTTGTGGAATAACATGTTGATTATTTTTACAATTAAACACTTTTATCTCTTATTGAGTTTTATTTCATTACATACAGGTGATTGGATTTATGTTTTGTACTGACATTTCTTGGTGGAACTGCAATTTAAAGAATAAAATAACAACTATGTAGCCTAATCCACATTAATTGTATTTGACCAGCAACCGGGTTCTATCATAACCGATATCATAAGACCAGTTTGATGTCGGTTATAATGAAACCCGTTTCTTGTAGCTGGTCAAATAAAATTAATGTGGAAAAAACTACATAGTTGCTATTTTATTCTACATAGGTGTTTACTAAAACTAAAGAGCAAAAAAGAAAATCAAGTAAAAACAAAGATGGGTGGGATAATGAAAAGAACGGAATGGGGTTTAGTGAGGGGACTTTTTGTAAAGGGAACAAAGATAATAATGGTGACGTATTTAGTTAGTTTTAATAATCACCTGTCGATAAAAACAATGTAAATTTCGAATCTAGTCGTGTGTAATGAAATTAGGCTCAACAAGTTATAATATAAATGTTTAGTTATTAAAATAAAAGAGAATTTGTTTTTAAAAGGAAATTCGTGTTATTAGAACCATACAGGTCGCAACGACATCAGGAGTTTTTTTATGCCACTTAATCGAATTAAAATAGTGTAAGTTATTTTTTGATATTCAACTACGATTTTTCTTTTTTCTTATTTGAAAATTGAGTATAAACTTGCAAAATAATATGACAAATAAAATGAAAAATAATTAAATTTTCACCTGTTTATAAGAACATTTACATATAGTTCTCCAATTTGTTCATCTGTAATTTTTATAATTTAGGGATTTAATTTGTTCTTTTAATCATTGCTTATAATTTGACATACTTAAAATGTTGTGAAATAATATCAATAAAGGCTCGCAGTCAAATTGTTGACGTCCCCGTACGTCCGGCGTGGCTGGCATTGTCAGAGAGCTAATTCAAGACAGGACGGTAGGAAAGTGTTTAATTGGCTTTTGTTAAGGATCCCTGAGCAAACTGTAACCAGATATATCCAGAACTCGTTTGCTATTTCCACCTTCATTATTCACATAGTCATTAATGGTCTGGAACCTTGATTAACTTTGTTATGCAAAGCGATTATTATATTGGAATATCGTCATATTGTAATTTAAGTCTGATTGGTAAATACCACTTTTTATTAAAATCTATTGTATCACGTGTTTCGATGCATTCCGCATTTTCATCATTTTCGAATGTGAGTAAGGAAAGAATAATAATACAAATTTATGAGAAAGACCGAGAAAAACTATGCAATATCAAGTATATCAAATCCTGGAAATTAGTCAGGTCAGGAGTCGGAGCAATATGCGGTATGTATGAAAACATGCATGAATGTGGAAGAGGCGAAGATTGTTACCTAAGCTAACCGTTTTTCGACCTAAAAATGACTTACGTATCTCTTCATAACGATTTGTGACCTATCCAATTTCAAGAATCTGGTGTACGGTATTAATGGTTTAAATTAATTCCCGTAGCTTCGTAATGATCGGTAGCCAAGCACGTTAATTTGAGGGTCCAAAATTAACACAAATTTGGTGGTGAAAGCTAATATAGGGTTGTTGTATACCGTTTACGCATTTGTAAAGTTTAATAGAATTCGGGAAGGCGAAAGCGGCCGTGTATGGCGCCAAAGGATACATTCGGTACCTCCACATTCTGATACCCGTGTCAGAAATTGCTCACGAGATACGTATCTTGGCAAATTAAAGCTAATGGCGGAATAAAACACGGGTATTGTGCAGCCAGGGCGCCATTTTGTGTAAATCCAACTTCCATTTTATGCCCACTTGTCACGTGACGCGAACTGACGAAACTGAAGAGTGCGATATGTCGACAACTTTATTATAAATTGTTTTAGGTAGACGGCCAAACGTTCCTCAACCTATTTAAATACATAAACAGTATAATAATAAGAAAAATGTGATCTTTAAAAATGTCTGTAAAATCGTCAATTGTTCTCTTTTTCTTATTTACGTGTCGTGTCGGGTCCGAGAAAATATCTCTATTTTAAGCAGTCCAAAACAGCTCCTCGACGTTTTTTCCTCCTGTCCACTCGTATATATTATGAGGGCAAGAGATCTGCTTTCTTCTTACACCTCTTCCACTCTCGATCTTCCCTTTATGATCAGTTGCAGTAGTTTATACTTTTCTCCTTTTAGCACTGTCTCAAATAGGACAATTTCCGGGTTTTAATATTTGATATTAGTTCCCTATTCGCTCTGTCTCTTTGGAAAACTCTTGTATTGCTGACCATGCCCATCCAAGGTACCCGTAGTATTGTTCTCTATGTAAGATAATAATTTCATAAAAATATACCTTACTTACATCATATCAATGCGTCGCGTATCCGCAAAGCAAAAAATATGGGAAAACACTTCTTTCACATTCACACAATGATAGCTTCCTACAGAATTCCCAGATCTGATACATATACGAAAGCTTTAGGGATCCTGACAGACCACTCTTGTAATGTTCATGATTTATTTTTTATCTAAATAGCTAAAATTGTGAAAAAAATGTGAAAAAAATTGTATCCAATCCTTTCAATATCCTCGACATTGCCAATGGAATAAAAAAACAAAAACCACCACCAAGTTTCTAGAGCTGCCATGGTTTAGACAGTAAAAAGGATTTAGGGAAGTTAGTTCAATTAGTTAACCACATCCGATTTCCAACCCGACCGTGGCTGGTACACAGACGCCTCCATAACCTCAACCAGCACAGCAGATATACATGGAGCATTTCTGAGGCATTCGCAGATGTTTGATCTTCGTATCTCATCCTACTCGACTGTTATTCACCGACATCATTTTATGGATCCCTATTACAAGCTTTTGTCTGACCTACCCAATCTCAAAAAATGTTACGTATTGTTCTTGCGTAACCCATATTCTACTTGTACTTAGGTCTTCTACCCCTTTAGCTTTAGGTCAAATTCGCATGAACAAACTGTTTAAACATCGATTAGCTCCTCATCTCCATACCCAAACTATCTTGTCACTTCTTTCATTTCATAGAGAATGCTTATTTCAACCTTAGATTTATTTCGTTGGCCATCTATCGTACAACGTTTTGGGGCACATCCGTAATTTTAAACTTAACGATGTTTTTTTCATTTTTTCAGCAATTAAATTGAACAAATGTATTACTTTTGACGTAAATATATTTACAATTTGAAGTTACTCATTCTTACATATGTATTGATGTGTCATGAAAATTTAAGGCCAGAATAGGGGTAATTTTTATGTACGTTAAAATCGCATATATGAGTCGTATTTCGTGATTTTTTCTCACAAATTTTTTATGGTTTGCGTATCACCAAAGATGCAATAAAACGATGTTATATTGGAAACGATTGCCTATTCCGAAATTTACATGAACCCCTAGTACTTACCTTTTATTATCGGTATGGCAGTTTTTCCGTCGGGATATGTGAAGGCTTAACATTATAGCACAGCCTTAAGTGTTACGGTCGTTTGACATTTATGGACCCTCTCCCTTAACCGGCTTGAATAATCTAACACGACTTCAATAATATGAAAATAGGACGGGAAATGTCAGATTTACAACTTACCGCCGAATTATTCTTTTGGGTTTTTAAATCCTACTTCATAAAACCGAATGTTTAAATATCTCATTAAGATGAAAATGTTATATCATTGAACATAATTTAAATATAAGTTTAGTATGTATTACGTTTTTTTTTAATGTTTCTATCTTTTAAATTTGTAATATGGTATTTGGCTTGAATTATTTTTATCAGCTATTTAAAATAACAATTCTCTTAGAACATATGCATTTGAATTGTTCTGATTAATAAAAGTATCTCAGCTGAGACGTAACATCTATAGTTTTATACGAAAACAGATGGACGTTTGATTATTCCAGATCTTATGACCAGGCATTGGCTGGCTAGAGTAATCACTTTGTACATTTGTGTAATGTTCATAATTCACTCCGTCAAAATAGAATGCAATATAATTGTTTGATAATCTACTTTATGCAGTTGTGTAACAACATAATGTTAAACGTGTATAAAGTGATCACATATTAAGTGTGCCCAAATACTTGTTCATAAATCTGGGTTTCTCCTTTTAGGAGTTTGTCATAGGCTGGTTTAATAGTCACTTTACATACATGTAACATTAACCATTCTAACTAAGATAAACAAGCACACAACTCAAATTTTGGAAGTTATACATACATGATCTATCTCATGACGTTCCGTGATTGGGTTCACGACAACCATCTATGATTGGATTTAGAAAACTTTTATTTAGCAGAGACCCTTTTATTTGTATGCAAGACCACATTCAACCGACCAGCCTATTTCAGGTCATACTAGATTTTTCACTCTACTGATGAAATATGAAGACTTTAGATTTGTATATGTTTTGTACTGAAATTTCTAAGTGAATTGCATTTTATATTCATATCTTTTATATCCTGCACATAAATTAGTTACGAATAAAAATTAGGACAAAACATAATATTTTTATTTCTTGAATGTTAAACATGTAGATGTTTAACCCTGATGATGACAAGATTCTTGTCGAAACCGGTTAGAGAAAAAAATTACCGATAAAAAAGTGATTAAAAACAAAGTCTTTTTATTTTTTAAAATTAACATTTTAACTTTTTAAAGTATTTTTTATTTCATTTACAGTATATAAATCTTTTACACTTTTAAAACAGATGTAAATATATAATATTATTTAAATAAAAATAGAAGATTAAATATGAATAAAACATTTCTTACCCTGATAAAAGATTCTATTCACTTACAGAAATATGCATTTTCGAGGTGAGTTCGTAATTTAGTGGAAGCACGAGGAGAGAAGGTTCTAGTCTCTTTTGGCGCGTGAAAGGCGTCAAGTTTTAATTAAAAACGCGAAATGTTAACCCGTAGGATATTACGGTAAGATATTATTATTGCCGGCATGCAGAATACTGAGATAGGAATACAAGTTTAGTACAGGTCTCCAGCCCTTGAAGGTAAAATACAGAGCAAGGTGTGTAGGGAACGGGGTAGTAAGAATCAGGGGTGGTTTGCGGTGAGATGCAATCTTATCTTAGAGTATTTTTGATGTTTTCCTGCTAATATGACCATTGATTTTATATTTTTCGTAATAAATTGCCTTTGATATGGAAATTTCAGTAAAAATATATTGCATAAATATTCTTTGTACTAATACTGGATTTTTATGATGTATATTTTACTTAGAACGCGCTTAGAGTGTCAGAAATGAAGACTCTGAGTCTTCGAGATAGATTGAGAAATGCCAAGATCAGGGAAATATGCGAGATCGAAAAAGTCGTTAGGTGGGGAAGGCAACGAAGAAGACAATGGTATGCGCATGTGAGGAGAATGGAACCATCTAGACTGTTATTTTATTACTTAAAGGCCATTCATATAAAAATATGTTTTGAGGTTTTTTATTAATATATGCATACATATTAATCCTTAATATTATATACTAAAACATTATATATATATATATATATATATATATATATATATATATATATATATATATATATATATATATATATATATATATATATATATATATATATATATATATATATATATATATATATATATATATATATATGTATATATATATATATTTATATATATATTTTTATTTATATAACTGTTCATATGTATATATAAGTAATTTATATCAGTCATTATTAATTGAATTGAAAATGTATTTTTATTTTGTTATTAAATTTATTGAAATCTGTTATTGTCTTAAATATGATAACTTAACATAGATAAAGCATCAACTAAGAATTAAAATAAGGAAAATTTATCATCACATTATTCATTAAATGTTCATTAATGTTTGCATATCAAGGAATCATGATAAATGCACTTTATTATTTATAATTTTAAATTAATAAAGTAAAACATACTAACCAGATTTACTGCATAAGTTATTTCAAAACGTTGCACATTATTTTATTTTATCAAACAAATTAACAAATCTTTCGGATTTTTTTCCGTATGATGAACATAAAAAGCAGCAATTAAAAATGTCAGTTACTAGTTGGTAGAATCTTAATATAGTTTATCTTGCCGAATACACTAAAAAGATTTGGTATTATTATTTGAAAAAAATAATCACTTTCACCAGTTTTATTTATTTATACGAGAAGTACTTTGCATTAAGTTGCTTCCGACTTATAACACGTATTTACGAAAATTTAGTGCTTATATTAATCCTTTATTTAAGTGCTTTCACAAAAACATCATGTCTATATTACGCGGAGAGCTCGGAGTCTAAGCTTAAATCATCGTGTCTACTGCAGTTACAATCCACGCCACGCTGTGCTAGCGAGTTTCCTGAAAGACAACGCACACTTCCCATTTTAATAAATTTACCTATTTAAATAAATATACAACACACATTACACTTTAAAATACACAAACTCTAATAGTATAAACCTAAAATATTATTTGATAATTTACATTTTCATTGATCGCTTTAGTGGTACTTTGGTGTGGTTTTAATAGCACTTTGTAGTAATATATATCCGTTTTTAGTTAAATTTCACTTAGTAAAACGTCAATTTCTTTATTTTATGACACGCATATATAAAGTATGTGAAAATGATCCGGAATATATCGAAACACGTGTCATAATAGATATTAAGAAATAATGGTATTATATATATACCACGTGAAATTTCAAATAAAATTTTTACCTTTGATACAAGAAGACTTGTATCGATTATTTTAAAGTAAATATTTTTTTGTATGTATTTCAAGTTAGGGGTGAAAAATGTGCAGTGACATGAAATTTACCTTATAATAATCAACGACCAATTCATACCGCATCAATCCGCTGGAGTGCTCTATGCATCACTCGGGTAAAAAAATAAGTTAAAAAATGTATATATAAGAAAGACCATATCTTGTATTATTTTAAGTACAATAATTCATCCATTTCGTATTTAACATGCATTACTTTTTTTTTTACAATTGATTACATAAACAGACTTTTGCTTAGAACAATATCTTCTAACTGACTTCAATGCCTTCCTTTGCATAAAAATTACTCTTCATACAAAGCTATGGATACTTTCATAGGACTAAGTAACTTTGATGCCAAACTTAATATGTTGCGAGAAGTAATTACATCTTGGTGGGTGTCGGTAGATGTGAGGAATAATTTACGACCAGCTGCACGACTGTAACTACCCGTGACTACCCGACTACCTGACTACCACCTTTAGCTGTCTACTCTCGACTACCTGATGCCTCCTCCAGCCCTATCAGCCACCTGACTACCGGATCTTGCCAGTTCCCGACATCCTGAGAAACTCTCCCCTCATCCATTAGCCGTTTTGAGACGTTCTCCCTAGTAATAATTTCGTATATCTCAAGTTTTTCTGTGTAACGTTCTCTTTATTTCACGTTCGCGGTATCTTGTCTTGGCACTATGAATATAGCGACTTCTTGATTCAGATAATGCTCCGTGTCCACGGAAAACGTGAAAGACATTTATCATTTTGCAATCTACTGAAATTTAAATGTAAACATTTTAATTAAAAATGTTCATATTTTTCTGGTTTTGATTTTCTTTCATGATTTGTGAAAATTATGAGATTAGAATTAGCTTGATATTTACAAGTTTTTCTCTTTGACATAATTTATATTTACATAAAAAAAACTTAATAAATGTACAAAAATATTGTGAGATGTCAGAAAGTGTAAAAATAAATGAAAGCTGAATGAAATTAAAATAAATAACTTTTATTTTTAAAGAAATATATTTGACCTTTTAATGCTCTCAGATTTTTATGAATTAATTTTAGAATTTACAAATCACATAATGAATAATAATCACTCCTTCGACTTAAATAAACTTTTTGAAGAGTATAACAGTATTCTGGTCACATTCAAAGACAAAATTCAAAAAAATCTTGAAATTGAACATTTTTGTAGAAAAAAAAATCTGATGTAATTTAAAATGAGTTTTTTTCAAAATTCCTTCCCGTTAAACTGAACGCCATCCCCTTATTCGCCACTTCCATTTATTACCGTTTTGTATTTTCACCTATTCAAGAAAACTAACATAGTTCTTGAAACTAGTCGTGTTTATATTGTGGTATTTAAAAAAAATATAATAAAAGCAACAGCACCTTAATAAAAGTTAATATATTAAAATGTGATATTCACAAATTTAAAGATATGAAAATAATATAAGCAAAACTTATTTCATTCCAATTCCAACAATTTTAACAATTTCAACGTTTTCGATAGAAATGACATAATATGATAAACATCATTATGGAAATTAATTAAATAATATCCCTTTTAAAATTTGTTGGCAGTCTAAAAGGAGTCTGGCAATAATCTCCGAGGAACGTTTTAGTACCCCCTTTAGGAAAAGTAGGTTCCTACTGGCATCTCGGGGAGGAAATCTGTTTTGATTGAGAGTAATAATCTTTTCCTATTGTTCTTATATAAACTTTCTGCAAACTGAAAATTCCAGAATAAACGCGGCTGGTAGAAAACCCCTCACATTTTCGATCTCACAAGGTCCAGACAGTTAAATATTTATTTTATTAAAGCGTTCTAATTGATATCTTAACGTGTGTAAATTTTTTATCAATATGGAATTGTGGGGGTCAGTGTTTTAATAGAGAATACGATCTATCAAAGGTGAGTTAAAGTGTACTTATTATTAATACTCTCCGTATAATTCAACCTTAACTTTCTGTAATACCACTTTAAAAAAATGGTAGGTATACGAATTACACAAAGTGAACGATGAATGATACCGAGAGAGTGTTATATTAACATTCCACAAACTAAACAATGCTTTCAATATACAAAATGTACTTATTATTCTCAATTTTACCGATGTTTGATAACCAAAATATGATGTGAATGTTGATTTTCAGATCATTAAGGTAATATGGACGATTATTTTTACTTAAGGTAACTTTGTTTTTTTTAACCTTGTTTTTATATAGGGCCACAAAACAGATTGTGTCAAGTGGGGTGATCAAAGTGGTATAGTTACATCGCCGAGTTCAAGGTTACACGTCTACAAAATGGTCGTAAAATAAGGTTTTCTAATCACTTTTTGGCAAATTTTATTCATTACTAATTGTACGTGTACGCACTTAAAAATTATACCGTAATGAGAAATATAAAAAAACGAAAATGGTACAACATTTAATGGGGTGTATTTTTACCACCTATGTTTATATATGAGATTAAAGCTTTTAACTCAGAAATGGATGGTCGAATTTTTGGTAGGTATAGCATATGAGTAAGAGGATGATGAACAGAGTACGTTCTGTAAGGGTTTGATTTGTTTCAAAACCACCAACATCTCCCGTCTCATAATAATTATAAGAGTTAAGTCCTGTTATATTGAGTTAATCCGCGCAATTTAGCTGCCGGAGTACAAAAGAAGAATCAGACCGAAACGTTCCACAAAAAGGAAAGAGAAATAAATTATTCATTTCAGAACGTTAATAAAGACTCCGTAATACAGAGTGAGGAGATTTTTGCAGGGGTGCTAAACTATTCAACAACTGTCAAGTATTTAAAATTGAAAAAAGCTTGGTTTTTAGACCCCGTTATTTCGATTGCATATCGTTGAAATCGGTTATAAAATGGTAACAATTAAATGTGGTTCAATACAAATGAAAGGAAATAAATTGCTAACTACATTAGAAAATAAATATTTTTTTTACTTAATTGATTCGAAAGTTACTTTTTTGTAATTTCCTTCCATTTTTGATTTTCGTTTTAATTGGTAAATACTACTATTATATTACTTTTAAATCTTTTGTGACACGTGTTTCTATGCATTCCGCATCATTTTCAAATAACATATGTTTCAAATACGGTGATTGAAAATCGAAGCACGTGTCACAATAGATTTAAAGAAATGGTGGTGTTCAGCAAATAAAAAAAGTGTTTATATTAGACTGTGCAAGTAATTAAAATTATTTTTTTTTTCATTTAAATATAAATATGGTTAATAGATTTTTATATTTTAAATATTTTTTCATTTTTCTCAAATGGAAGTAAAACTGACTTGAAATTTCATATAAAAGGCAATTTATATTAAAATGACATTTTTATAAAATGTTCAACTTTCAAATCATGAATGTACTGGAGCTTGTACTTCGAATGTACTTCTATGAAAACTTAAAAGTAACAATAAAATATCAGCTTCAAGAGAAATATTACTAACTTCTAAGATAGCAATGTTTAGCAGATATTTTTTTAGTAATTAATATCAAAATTTACTTTATTTAATTATTTTCACGTTAAGATCTCCAAAACTCAGAAGACTACTTAAATCGCGGTCGAGAAAAAAAGCCATTTTGCTGTATAATCTAGAATATATATCATCAAAGATAAAATGAGTAAAATAAATATTAAAATGTTTACCTTTCCTGGAATGCAAGGATTCTATGACGGTAGTGTTTTTCATAGAATGTCTTTTTCAATATAAGTTTATCAATTACTGCGCTACTTCTGAGTTTATATTGTCACTAATTAATTTATTAAAGGGGGTTCTGATTTATAGGAAACCAATTTTACAAATGATCAGAAAAAATTCAGTTAAATTTGAGAGCTTTAAAAGCTCAATTCTATAGAAATGAATACTTGGTTTTTATTGTGGGACTTGATTATTGAATACGAAATTGATACAATGGTTAAACTATTAGTTTTTGTGATGAAAAGTGGTTTTTGGTTCAATTC
Organism: Brachycentrus maculatus; assembly: GCF_059751285.1. Lineage (NCBI taxonomy): Eukaryota > Metazoa > Arthropoda > Insecta > Trichoptera > Brachycentridae > Brachycentrus > Brachycentrus maculatus. Next base: position 2,558,169 of record NW_028280803.1, read on the forward strand.
TCAGTTTCCTTACAATTGGATTTTTGGTTTTCGCCGCATTACGAGGTATTCAGTGAGAAACTAAAAGTTCGTTCTCACTTTGATTGATAAATATTTTTTTATAATAACATATTTTTTAAAAATTGTATTACCCATGCCCAATGGTGCATAGTGCAACTCATCACAACGATGCGATGTTAACTTTAAAATTTCTGGATACCTCTAAATTACGCGATATCTAGTATGTCCCGGAGTCCTGCTTTCAGATTGTTATTAATAAAAATGGTCAAAAAGCAAAGTAATATTGGATTTGAATCCAAAATTTTATGTTTGTTTGTTAGCTAAATGTGTTGTCACATTAAACGCTAAAAAATATTTTACATGGCAATTTAATATTGAAATGTAGTTCTTTTTGATAATTGATTTATTTTAGTTAGAATCCTATAATCTATCAATCTATTTTTACATATATTGCATAAGTCTTTGGAATCAATTTTATTTACCATAATTATGAATATTTTAATTTATATTTTAACTATGAACTTTGGAACATTTAATATTTAGTCATAATTTTCATTTATAATCATACCTATGAACTTGTATAGATTTCATTTTCGATCATAATTGTGTAAGGTTCATTTATCATCATAACTGCGAACTTATGAAGATTTCATCTTCGATAATAATTATATAAAATTTATTTATTTTAGGTACATTTCGTCTTGGATCATAATTTAGTAATCATTTATATTTAATTTTTAATTATTTTTCACTTGACGACTTGGTAAAAAAAGAGTACAAATCATTAAATCCTAAGGTAACCTCGTGTGCTTCCAACCGGTTCCATTATACTTTTTATTATTTCCTCGCTGACACAAATCCTTTCTTGAGTTCGGATGAAAATTAAACTCAGCTTTGCCCAAAATTACAATCTTCATTTATAGTCAATCCGTTAATCTCCAGGCGAAAGTAATTTTACAAAGGAATGAGGAAATAGAAGTAAGTTGATAACGAAGTCAAAAGGTGTAAAGTAATATTTTGACCTATGTTAAACTATTTCATAACAATGAAAAATTTGGGGACAAACTACCATAATATTAATTGAACAATTTGTTTATGAATTTCAGTCATACTTTTGTGAAAGCTTTTGTACGTGTTCGTATCTCATGTGGGTTATTTGTAAGAATTTTTTCGTATTCAATGGTAGTTCAATTGCTCAATGGTCTCGTGCATTATAAATTCAGTATCAATTTTATGACTCACGGTTCATATGTTTTTATTTCAGGCCCAGTAATCAATAGCCCTCGACTTAATTTTCTTTAAATCTAGGTAACATTTAACGTAGGTGTTTTTTAAATAAGTTTTTTCATAGTTTTTTTCGGGTTTGAAAAGAAAGGAGTTTTTAAAAGGCAAGAAGTTTAGAAAAATTATAGACATTAAGGAAAAAACAATTATTTATTTTTTATTTTTATTCTTAAATAAATATATATATTCATATATGTATATTCTAAAACAACCAATTTGAATTCCAAAAAAAATGTGCGCAGAGGCAAGTCTGGCTTTTCCCGTAGCAGATCACGTTATGAATTTGTATGCTTGAGATTTCACCCTTAGCTGTGATTTTACTCAGAATTTTTTCACTATATCTAAGCATACCGACAAATGCGTTATAAAGAGTGTCATTGTCCGGCTTGATTTAAAAATAAAGTGCACTACTTTTTATCCAAACTATTCTTTGAGAAGTCAAAAGAGACGCTAATTTATTAATTAGCGTCTCTTTTGACTTCTCAAAGAATAGTTTGGAAGAGGGGAACAGAAAGGATGATTAAGTGAGCATTAAATAAAATAAAAACAGTTGAACATTTTAATTATTTTTATGTATTTCAACTCCATTCAGATATTTACAGATATTTTATTTATATTGTATTTACATGCATATTAATCTGATAAATTACATTACATATATTTACATTCATAGCAGTAAAAGCATACAATAATTTGTAGTAAATGAATGAGAGAGCCAAGAAGTCTTAATTACAATACATTTGCCATAAGTGTTTACTTTTGATGATTTTCACAGATGAGATTGTATTATGATGTGATTTTTAATATCATCATGTACAGGTTTAAAAAAAATTAAAATACCGTTTCAGATTTATCATTAAATTAAGATTTTTTCGATTACAGTTATAAATATTTAGTAAAGTAAAATTATAAGTAAAATTAATTAATCGTGTGATATTTGAGAAAACGTGTAAGGTTATAATATTATCATATGAATATGCAGTGAAGGGGCTACCGAGATAAATAGCAAAAAAAAACTAAAAAATGCAGCTTATTTTGATAATTGATGAAAATAAATGTACGTCCTGAATTTAAAAAATCTTTTAACGTTTTGAAATTATGGCTTTTTGGCTCTTTGATACTGATATATAAAATACGTATATTTTAATTTAATTTTAGCACATTTTTTATTCATACATTATTTATCATTTCTCTAGTATCGTATAATTATCTCATAAGAGCATATTTTTAAATTATATTAGTCTTATTAGACTACACCAACTGATTTTTTTATTTTATACATAAATTAAATGTTTTTTTACACTAAAGTGTTTATTTACAATTGAAAAAAAAAAGTAAAAAATACTTGTATAAAAAACATATTTTTTATACAGGGTTTACTAACGGCTTCAAGGTGTATTATAACTTGTAACATATGGAATTTAATTGCAGTAATTATTTAAGCATTAAACAATTTTTTTTCTGTATTTTGGTGTTGTTTGGAATAAATTCAAGTTTTCAAATTAAATCATCTAATATGGACCAAGATTAGGCCATAGTTATTTAAATGTTCTTTTAAAATTAGTATGGAATTTTTAATAACAGTCATTTTATTTTTTTTAAATTACCGGATACTAAAACAACTGAATTTTTTGTTGTTGTTAATTCATACAAATAAATATTTAGATAGTACATAATAAAGGGTGTTTTTAATTAAAAAAATAAATAAATACTGAAATGACTAAGAAGCTTATTTTGATGGTTCAAACGATCAAATATTTATAGGTACATACATAATAAAGGGTATCAAAAAAATAATAAAAAAGTACCACAACATACAACTATTATATAAATACTCGTAATACAGAACATCTTCAAAGAAGGTTACATTTAGATACTTCTAAATATCCGTTAATCCACATTTAGCTCTTGAATCCAAGATTTGTTAATATTGCACTGTACGTAATACGTTAACTATTGTATAAAAAAACACACACATACACAAGTGGCACTATTTTTGCTTTTATATCCACTAAATAATTATTTTAGTGCCATTTTAGTATGGCACTTAAACAGTTTCATATATCGCTCACTCCTTTTAACAACGACATACATTTAAAAAATAAACTTGATTTTTCAGATCATTTTTAAAGTTTAAAAATATGATAAAATGTATTAAGAATAAATACTAAGCCACTTATTCAACTTTTTACTGTGAAACAGATCTATTTATGGAAAACCTGAATGTTTTTTCTCCATTTGAAAAATATTTACTATATTTTTTTCTTTTCTCCAAAATGTAAAAACAACACTTTCTGCCCTGTAGCGGGTAAATGTGAAGTTAACAATATGCCGCTTTTGCTGAGATATAGTACATTTTCTGGGCGTTCAGAAAACATGCACTACTGAAAATTGACGATTTTTGATATATGACGTTGTTGATTTGAGTGAGCAATATGTATTTAATATTCCATGAAGTAGTTTTAAAAACTCTTTTCTTAAATACTTACAAATACTTAAATGTAAGTCACACATAGTCCTTACATATAGTTATAAGCTCAACAACATTATTTTAAATTTATTTTATTATATTCATTACAATATTATACAAATCTACACATAATTTCATAACAGTACATAAAAATTATTTATTTTAACAAATAAACGCTTGTATAAGACCACTTTTGAAATTATTTATACATAAACTTCTTGTTTTGAGAACTACAAATGTTCTCAAAACTACATACGAACGTATGTAAGCTCCAAATAAAATAAAGTACCATCGTCGGTAAGGAATTAAAAAAAAAACCTTTCTCGACGCAAGACGGTCTTCGTTTACTCAGGTAATTTTAAAATAATAATTTTTAAATACAAAAATAGTTATCACCGTACACACATTGTCATTTGATTTCACAATATAACTATAATATAACCTCCCCTAATTTTAATCTGTAGGTAGGTAGATACGTACGGTACTTTACGTTAAGGTAATTTATCGTGAATAAACTCAAAAGTGGTCTCATATTTAAAGGTCTTTAGTTTCAACAATAAAATTTCTAAATTATTATTTTACTCCACAAATTGATGCCAAGTCCAATTAGTAAGCCGAATCCAAGACTTCCATATTTTACATAAAAACATAAATTTCTTCGACTTCTTGAGGCATCTTTATGATACCAATACATTAAAATATCTTTAAAGTGATAAGTTTGCTTATTTTAACAATACTTTTAATGATATATGCGTTTCGTTGTAGTAAGTACTCAAAGTAAATCATATGCAATAGATATTCACCGCTTTGAAGTCCCGAAGATCATCGACAAATGTAGCTGTCTTCGTTAGCTGCGCAGACCCCGTGAGGCGAGGCGAGGAACAGCTTCCCGTTGGAGCATGCGCACAGCTGGTATATGTCGTGATGATGAGGATCTCTGGAGTGCGCGGAATTGGCTGGCAACGGAAGAGCCGACTTCAGCTTTGGTAGGAAGATGCTGCCAGCTTCCAATTTTATCTGGTTGAAAAATAAGATTTATGTTGATTGGATTTAAGTTTGATTAGATAAGATTTAAGATTTAAGTTGTCCGCCTCCATAGTGTAGTTATTAACGTGCTAGGCTACCATGCTGGAGGTCCTGGGCTCGATTCCTAAGAAGGTCAAAATAAATATGAGTGATTTTTCAGAGCAATATTTATTTATTATGAACCTGGACTAGTACCTAAAGCGGAAGGCTGATCACCTTTCCTTCGTGTATTTAACGATCAGGATAACACTGCGTCAATATGATGCAGTTTACTATGCACTATTGATAAGGGTTAGAAGAAGAAGATTAAAGTTTTGTGCTGACATTTCTTGGTGGAACTGTTATTTTTTAGTACATAAGAAAATAAAAACTGCATAGTTTTTTCGACAAATGTAATTTTTTTGACCAGTTACCGTATTTTGTCATCAGACTGGTCATCACTAGTCTGACGATGTCAGTTACGACGAATCCCGGTCACTGGTCTAGTAAAATAAACGTGGAAAACAAACTATTAAGTTGTTATTTTATTATATAAATTATTATTAAGATGATCATTATGGATAAAATTAGGATAAATAAAAAGGTGTGTTAAGATGGTTTGTTTTAGCCACGGGAATCGAATGAGTGAAGAATTAACAGTAAAACAGAATTTTGATACAAATAAAGTTGTAAGGCAGAGGAAGACCGAGGAAAACTTGGTATTATCAAGTGTTTCAAATATTTTCAAATAAGTGCTTTAAGGATCATTAAATACATATAAGAATTAGAAGAAAAAGAAGAGGAATTATGTGCTTTTTTTCTTTTGCAGTCAGTCGAACAAATCTACAATTGAATTCTGTTCAAACAAGAAAAAAAAAATGTAATTTATTTTTAGATTAAAACCAATATTTTTAGCTTTTCCACTTTTTTATTTGACCAGCGACAGGGTTTCGTCGTTACCGACATCATCAGACTGGTTGATACCGACATCACCAGTCTGATGATGTCGGTAACGACGAAACCCGGTCGCTGGTCAAATAAAAAAGTGGAAAAGCTAAAAATATTGGTTTTAATCTAATAATAAATTAAAAATGCAATTCCATCACGAAGTGTCAGTGGATAATATAAATCTTTTAAAAATATGTAAATTTTTGTTTTAACTAAGCAAACAACGCGAGCATATTATAAAAAAAAAGTTGAGGTATTTTATTTCAATACTATTAGCAATGGTAGAAAAATTATTTTAGAGCGGAAAGTTTTATATTAATACGGTATTAAAATAGAAAATATTATTAGTTTGGAAAAACAGGTCACGAATGATTCCTTTGTCCTCTGAATTTATTTTTATTTTGTAAGGGGAAATAGCCCTAGTACTCTCCGTTTTCAGTTGTTGCAATGAATAAAGCAAACAGAAAATATCAATTATTTTAAAAATAACAGTCGCTAGTTCATTATTTACTCAAGTCGCTTGATCTGTTGTTCTGTAAAACTTTTCTACTTTGGATTTTCAGATTTTAAAAACACAACACATCGGGTCGAAAATGAAATGATAACATTTTGTTTGAGAGAGACTGAAAAAAGTGGTTTTTCAATTACAAAATTAACTTCATTAATTGATTCGGCAGTCCCTTTGTGGTAATCTCTTTCCAATTTTAAGTTCAGTTTTACTGGGTAAATACCACTTATTTCTTGAATCTAATATGACACGTGTTTTGATGCATTTCGTGTCATTTTGTGTTTGAAAATGACTGGAATGCATCGAAACACGCACAATAGAGTTTAAGAAAAAGTGGTATTAACCAAGTAAAACTCAAATTGAAAATACAAAAATATACATTTAACATATACTACCCATATTTTGATATATTGTAGATTTAAATCTCATCTTTGGTAGCCATGTGCTAGGATGCAATGGGACTGTTATACATGATTTACTTCACCCCACAATACAGGTTTTAAAATACAAAAATAGTTAAGAAATAAACACTCAGAATAAAGACGAGTTTAGATTTTCAATTACTTATAATTTTCTTTAAAATTTTAAATGTTGAAGGCAATTGTATATCCACGCATTAATATTAAAAAATAGAGATTAGTTCAGTATAAGAAACAAATTGTTTTTGAACGAATGCGTTTCTTTCTGGGCTCAACGTGTTGGGATATATGAAACAAAATGGTTCGGTTATTTTGTGTAAGCTACTTACTGCTCCAGCAGTCGATTCCAGTCTCAGGTTGGTCAAACATGATGCAGTAATGTCTCCAGCCCGAGATTCCAATTTGATGGATTGTGCTGCCCTTACCTCAAGCGATCTAGTAGGAGATTCCAGTCTACAATGATAAAAAACAATTTGATACCCTTAGATTACACTAATATTTTTTTTTTGTAGAAATATTAAAAGTTTGTATAATTTTTATATTTTCGTAAAATAAAATGCGCCATTTTCGTAAAATATGTACCTCGTAAACGCTACAAAAGTGTATTAAGTAATCATATAAGTAAGCCAATGTCAATTCGTCAGTTATGTTTATGCTCAGACTCTTATGTTTACTTCGTAAAAAAGGATGTTTTACTTAGTTCGAGGTATCTACTATATATGTGAATCAAATAATAAACTTGCATAGCTATAACTCCACGTTTTACAAATGACTATGGTATATCATGACGTCGTTGTTGTAGTTAGTTTTCAATTAATATGTTATATACCTACACAATGCCTGCATTGCTCCTGTTCACTTATACGGCTGTGAAACATGGCACCTTACAAGGGCCCAGAGCAGCCGTGTACTAAGCTTTGACAATAGGTGTCTGCGGAGAATTTTAGGCTGCGGTGGTTTGACTTTGTGAGGTTGGCTTGGCCATGTACTCCGCATGCCTCCTGAGAGCCTTAATCAAGATGGCCCTTTTTACAAGGCATCAGGTTCGCGCCGCCCAGGACGACCACTGCTGACAATTCGTCGGCAGTTCTCGTCAGAACTTCGGGACGCGGATCTAACTTGGGAGGATGCAAGGGAGCTGGCAGCCGACAGACAAGCCTGGAGATAGTTTGTGGACTCCATGTGCTCCACCCAGGGAGCGAATATGGTTTAATAAAGTTTTAGTTGTCCCCAGTTATCATCAGTAGTCATCACAACCATGATTACTTTACTTATATTATCATAAGAGTGATAACAATGATATGGTCGTGATTAAGATGATACTTAATGAGGTAACAGTTAATATTTTTGGTTAACTTACAGGAGCTGATTCCCTGAAGAAGCTCGCACCAGAGGGGTCTGTAGTGACCCCGCCAGAGACACCCCTCCTGTTCCCGTAACCCTGAGTGTCTCGGCGCCCACCACCACTTCGTGAGAGTCTGCAGAGAATACCGGTATACCTCGGTTGTCGGTCACTCGGAAGGAATTCGTTATGCACTCCATTCTGTCGTGACCTAGGAACATTAAAGGAGATTGTTAATGTTTATTTTCATTGATTTGTTTGTGTTAATATCTTTCAATTTTTTATTTCAATTTTACTTGGCAAATACTAATATATCTTGAATTTATTATGACACAAGTTTTGGGGCATTTAACATCATTATCAAACACTTGTAATAAAACTTTAACCCTATTGTCCTAGTTTCCACTGATAAACATAATTTTATGTAACTATCAAGTTAAAGGTAGGTTTCAGGTGTTCGATAATGATGTTGATGTATTCAAACACGTACCATGATTGATTTTAATGAATTGTGGTATTTACCAAGTAAAATGAAAATGAAAAAAAAAAAATTTTGCAGTGATTTAAATGGTCAAATTGAAGAAAAAAGTTAATCGATTAGATTTTTTTCTGATAAAATAATTGTCATTATTTTGAACTTAAATATTATGTAACTTTATATATTGTGTAACCTGTTTATTTTAAAAGAGATGAAAAAATAACACACCTAGGAATAATTGGCTTTCTAAATATCCATCACGATCTCTCGTGTTGATTGTGAAATTTCTGGAAGATTCCAGGGTAATGGGTTGTCCTCTCCTCGACCTGATGCTTGAGGCGTATAGGGAATCCATCGCCATGGCCTGACCTAGGAGCTGAAGACCTCCAGGAACTATTCTGAGCTGACCCATTCCTTCCTGATACAGAAAAATTCCCAATTATTTTTTTAAATTAAGGTTATATATTATTATTTAAAAAATCATTTTATGCCTTCTGCATAAAATGATTTAGGCACTCTCTTGGTAACGTCGACAGTTTTGTAAATTCGTACTGTTGTAATTTTGTAGAATTAACCTGTTGTATGTTATCGTGATTGATGTACGTAAGAGTGTTGCACTGGTGATTTTGTATGTAGGGATTTCAATAAAAAATTAACTTTTCATTCTTGCTTTGTCCAGTGCCTCGAGCCGTGAGCTTCTGTGTTGCTCGGAAATGGCCAGGATACGCAATCATCTTAATTCCTTCCGTTCTAAGGTTTAATTCCTGATCTCCCTTCATCAGACCTGTCTTCAATCCTGTATCTTATTTGATGATCTTTATCTGCCGCTGCTATGTACTACCTACCATGTTATTTAAATGATCATTGTTAATAAAATAATATAATTTTTTGGAATATGTCTAAAGTACGTAACATTAAATACTAGATCAAAGTTTCGTACTGACATTTCTTGGTGAAACTGCATTTTATATGATAAAACAGTAATAACATTGATTTTTCATGTTTATTTTGTTTGACCTGTGACCGGGTTTCGTCTTTACTGGCATCATTACTGCTTGGAAGTTATATCCACAAGAAGGTAGGAAATGAAAATCATGATTTTATGTAATTTTTCTGACAAAATGTTTTTAAATTAAATACATTTCAGTACTCGTAGTGTATTATAAAAGAAATAGCATATAAGTTATGGTAAGGGTTTTAAGAAGGTAAATTTTAGTACTGTAATGGATTTTTGTTGGTTTATTTAAGTAATATCTATTTTGTAAGCATATTTATTTAAAATCCGTATTTAAAATCTTTTCAAAAAGTAAATGTAATTATTATTGTAAAACAAATCTCAATTAGTTTTGTCAGAAAAACTAAATGATGAAATTTTATAACATGGCAGGGGTGGAAAAATGAATAATACGTAGTTATATAAAATCATGGGTTTTAACCCCTGCTTTATTGTGTTTCAAACGAAGAATTTTGTCTAACCTCTCACCAGTCTAATGATGTGGGGTAACGACAAAACCAAGTCGTTGATCAAAATAAAATAAACGTGAAAAAAAAATACTCTTTTTGTTTTATTATAAAAACTTTAAAAACAGTAATGTGAAAAAAAAATACTTACGAAATTAAAATCCAACACTTTGAGTACCCATAGAGTAAGCGCCAAGTTGATGATCATCATTATCATGAGGCCGACTATCAGGGTGTATAAGCACCTCTTCCTCCAGCCGTATATTCCAACGGAGATGCTGTACCTCTTCTGGGATTGGTGGTTGGATTCTATCCTCTTCACGTGGTTTACCGGGTTAAACTTTGGTTCGTTGTACGGCATTCTGCAACAACGAAAAGTAAAACGTTAATTGAAACATTTATGTAAGGAATGCGGATATGTTGGTGAGATATTGGTGACGACAATATACCCGCAATCGTGGACATACCATGGCATAAAGAAGCTTTCTTGATTTGTCTCTCCTAGAAACCAGTCACTCATTTAGAGCTACCAAGTAATACTCATTTATGCTGAGATGTCAAAAAAAATCCTACGTGGAGAAAAAGAATTTGGATACACAATGTTGGGATATTTTTTGGAGTTTTACTCGATTGTTCGTTATTTTCTTACAGCTTTCCGAATAGGATTTTAGTAATTGCATCTACCAAAGGTAGAATAAAGTTTGGCTTGTGCATTTAAAATAATGAGTATAATGTTGCAATAAGTTCGTCTAACATCCCCCGCGTAGGTAAGGATACTGCGGCGCACCGCTCCAGTCTCTATTAGGGGTTCCATATCATACTGCATTACTGGCAGATTCAATACCTCATTACAAATTTAATTAAAACTCTGTGCAGCTCACAGAACCTAACAGACTTTATTATAATGTACTTAGTAGTTTTAATCGTAATTATTAAACATGGTTCCACGCTCCGACCGCTCTTCCGGCTTGGATACCCCTTTTTACGATCCTCAGCGCTTTCATTACCACATACTAAAAAAAAACAAAAGAAATTCGTTAATTAAAACTCAAAATATATTTATTTATTTTTCTAATCGTTTTGCGTTTCCAATGATGCAAAGAGCACTGCATCGTACCATGGTAATGTTATTTTGATTATAAATTATACGAAGGCAAAGTGATCAGTATTCCACTTTAAATGTCAATCCAGGGCCAGGTATTAATTACATAAATCTGACAGTGGTACAATCGCATATTTTTACCATGTTCAAAATCAAACCCAAAATCTACATCACGGCTGCCAAGGTCTGTTCCTACTCAACCACAAAGATTGAGACAAAAATTGGTTGCAACGAATGTAAAAATAATACGTATAATTAAATACATTCGATATTTATAGGCACTGCTTCAGTAAAATATCTTAAAATCAATTAGGTCGTCGCGATACTTTTGTTACAGATAAATTATTCTTTTTATGTGAATGGAAAATATAAAAAAATAATTCAATAATACTCTGCAGATTTATGTATTAATTTTAAATCAAACACATAAAAAATTACATTGTGACAATAATATGATTTAAAATGAATACATAAATTAAAATGGAGTTCTACAAATTAAACGCCAAATCAATAAATACTCTAAAGATTTTAATCAATCAAGCAATGAATCAGTGAATAATCATACACTTAGAATTATTTTCAAAGTACGTGATTATTTGGTAGTAAAATTAATTTAATATTTTTATAACAATTAGATAAAGGTTTGAAAAACACATTTAGATTTATCTTCAAAACTCAAAAAATGTTTTATAAAAAAATTTTAGTTGCAACGTGTTACATTCCAATATAATGAACGACTGTTTCTAAATAATTTCTAATAAATTCTTATACATTTTAGAAGTAAGACTTGAAATGACATTGAATATAAACTTTTCAACAAGTATCTTATGCACTCAATTATATTCTTATATTCAATAAAATATAATAATAATTTTTAATTACATGTAAAACAAAACATATAATGTACTGCATCGTTTATCGCATGTAAGCAGGCAAATTCAATTTGATATAAAAAAAGAAGGAGTAATATAAATATATTATACAAATTGTAAAACATCTCGTAATTATAAGAAAAACCTTTGCGAGTATGTAGCAACAAAGCTTTCCTTTGAAAGGGCTTAAAAGCTATTTACGATTTCACATTTTAACTTTAAAAAACACACAGAACGTTTAGTAAAGCTTGTCCAATGCAGGAATCGGTCGACCTGCGCAAAGTAAATAAATTAAATTATCGAACGTCTATTAAAAATAACTTTATTTTTCAGTATCACCGCTTTCAGGATTTGTTAGAACTGAAATATTGTGAATTATTTACCATGCATGTTCACATTCGAGTATACAAAAAAATGGCTGACGTCAAATCAAACGAAAATTGACCAAATCATTTATAAAACGTCTGTTTATAAAGCATATGCATGTTTTATTTTATTTCTTGGAAAAAAACTATTCATTTTCCTTAATTCCTTTGCGATCCAATCTGCCAGGTTATGAATTGAATTACATCTTCATGTAAAAAATGCTCCATCTCCGATTACTTATCTATTCTTGGAACCTTAACTGTCCATCATATCATTCCTATTCTTTCCTTGCCTGAGACTTCTATTGTTTTCCTTGTTATCAATAATATATAGTTTAAATTTTGTAATATGATGAATTATTTGTTCACTCATACTGCGATTAACTTGTATTTTTTTCATTATTTTTTTGGTTGTGTTAAAGCAATATCTGTTCTCCAATTTCAAACGGTTGCAAAAGGTTTAAACTTTGGCCAGAATCGCTAGTCTGCTTTTGGTTGGTTGGAAGATATAGCTTTTTAGCAATAAGCCTCCTAATGTTCAAATATTCTGTTTAAGAATTTTAATCACACACATACTATATGTGTACATATTACACACATATTGATGCAGAGTTTGATTCTCCAGAATATTCCGGGCAAACATGTATAATGATATTGCATCTTTAAATGTTTTTTAAATTTCTGATACATGCAATATTTTAAATGTTAAATTAACTAATTCACCATAAAGTATTGAAAATCAAATGAGTTTTTTTTCATTTTTAAGAGAAAATAATAATTTAAAATATCGGATTAATTTATATAAACGATCAAATATATACAAATTAAGAAGGTACTAAAATAGGATTACATTTTAACTTTTAATTGACACCTTTATTTCACTATGCAAATGGTTTGAATTTTTATTGGGTTTTATGAATATTCATTGTACTGCAATTTACGTTTAAAAATTAACCGACAGATGATAGGCGCGCATATTAAGTGAGTATCGGTTTGCCAAACCAAATTGTCACAAATTATCTACAATGCATATTATATGTGTAATTGGTAACCTTTCATTCTATGACATAATTTAAAATCGCTATTGGGAATCAAATTTCATAAAGTCATTGTTTATTTTAATAAGTTTCATTTATTTTTAATATTCCGAAACGATTTTTTTCAGCTAACAAGAGCATCAAACAATTTTTTGAGCTAAAATGAAAATAATTCTAACTAACTAACTAACTAACCATCACGCCGCTTCCCCGCAGGGGTAGGCAGAGAGAATCGAACGCCATACCACTCTGTCTTTGCAACATTCTTTGCCTCTTCTACATTCATGCATCTCCTCATACATACCCGACGATTATTACGACTCCTGACCCGGCCGCTTTCAAGTATTTGACATACCTGATTGTGCCAAGTTTTCCTCGGTCGTCCTCTGCTTCTTTTCCCAACTACATTCGCCTCATAAATTTATTTAACCGTTCTTTCTTCACTCATACGCTCCACATGTCCAAACCATCTCAACACACCTTTCTTAATTTTATCGATAATGCTTATCTAATAATTCCATTAGTATATTTGTCATTTTGTGGTATTATCTATCTTTTTTTTAATTTATGTTTTGTTTGGTAAATATCATTGTATTATTTAAATCTACTGTGACTCGTGTTTCGATGCATTCCGCATCGTGTTTAAAAATAATGCGGATTGCAAAGATTGCATGTATTTCATAGTAAAATAATGATGAACGTCGCAATATGTGAAAAATAATAATTTACATCAGCCAATGAAAGGTCGGGCCAAGACTTTCACATTTGCATTTTAAAATAATAACAAAAAAGGCAATATGACATTTAAAATTATTTCCCAGGGTGATAAAATATTTACATTTTTTTTGGGAATTAGAACACTCGAATCCTAGTTGTCAAAGAAAACCAATGAAATAAAACATGGATAATTTAAATATAAAACATGTTTACTGGTGTAAATATTTTTTATTCAAGATAATATGTTGCTTATAGCATAGACTTTCATAAGAAAATTATAAAATGGATTGAAAAAAACACTTCCTCCTCAGATGCAGTTTGTCCGCAGAAATTCATAAGAATAAGTTTTTATTTATGCATTTTTTTATAAAATAAAAAAAAAACCTTTGTGTTTTATCTTAATTTTTTATTATTACTTACAATAATAGTTCAATTTCATACTATTGCTGTAAGCCTAAGTGGCTCATTATTAGAAATAGGTTTAAAATTGTGGTAGAGTGGGTTCGAACGGAGAAACTCTAACTGAAGAGTCCGCAACACTAACCATGGGACCACAAACTGACACTGTAATAATTTAAAAAAACCCCTATTCTCACCCTAATGGTCCATAGGGCACTGCATCATATAAACGCAGTGTTATCTTGATCGTTAACACATGAAGGAAAGGAGTTCAGCCTTCCGCTTCAGGTACCAGACCAAGATAATATTGAATAAATATTTCAGTGAAAATATTTATGACCCCCCCCTGGGAACCTAATCCGGGACCTCCAAAACGGTAGCCGAGCGTGCTGACCATTACACTACGGAGGCGGACAAACGTATGTTATATATGACATGTCTCCGTTTGCTACATTTTTAACAATGTATCATTAATTTGTTTGCGGTTCAAAGCAATTATTGCAAAGAGTGCCCTTGCAAAATATTGAGAGCCATGATTTAATACAATTACGCGCAATCGGCAAATCAAAATGATTAATTTTAAAAGTGCAATCTCAATAATTTGAAAATGCAATGATATGTTTAGCGGTGCACAGTGCGCAAACTGGGATACAATTACAGCCAAACTACAAACCGCTTTGCATTATGATTTGTGCAAACTAATTAAACTGAACAATAACATATCCGTATCCCTGTAGGTACAAATACAATATATCCAGTGTATGTACTGTTGGGTACCTATCAATAAGTACATTATATACAGGGTGTCATAATATAGTTTGCCTAGTGCAACGTACTGACCCATACAAATCAATTGAATGATATATTTATTTCAACATAGATGAAGAATAATATGAATATCTGGGTATTTACAGGGTTTGCGATATAGGCTAGTAATGATCACTTTTTGCACAAACTAGGTCGTACTTTTAAAAATTTAATTACAGAAAATAATGTCGGTAGTAAGTTGTATTGTGATATGTAAAAATGGGTTAAGTTTTCAATACTGTGTGACTCTTGGCTAAAATAACAAACAAATTGGGAAAATATACTTGTGTGTTGTATTTATGTAGGTACATATTTTTATTCACAACATATTCAGTGTATCCGAGTTTTTTTTTGACATCTCAATCAAGAAAGATAAAGAAGAATGTAGAAGTCTAAGTATTTACAGGGTTCATGACCTGTCATAGTCTAGTAAACTTTCCTATGGCAAGTCATAAACCCTGTTAATACCCAGCTTTCCATATTCTACACAATGTTTGTTGAGATGTTTAAAAAATGTAAATAAATAAATAAGTTTCCAAGTGGTACACAACGTGAATGATATTACACAAAGTGATTGATAAATGATAAGGAGAGATAAATGATATTATATGACCATACCACAAAGTTAACAATGCTTTTAATTTGCAAAATAAAAAAGCGCATATATTTTGTTATTGATGTTTAACTGTTTTGTATAGGAATTTGTTGTCAAATGAGCGGAGCAGAGAGGGAGTAGAAAACAAATTTTTAAATCCGATTTGGCGCCAATATTTCAAACGAATTGAATTTCGCGCCAATATTTCACGAAACATTATTCTGTATGGGATGCGTTGCGTCGGTTCAACAGGGTCGGAACAGCTCGGTATTTTTATTTTGTCGCCGATTTGCGGTATTTTGTTTAGGGCCGCGCGGTATTGCGCGCTCTATTCCACGGATGGAATGACTAGAAGTCACAATTATTTCCGGGCAATTGTCACTACACCGTGTGTGCTAGATGGGTATTATATGCTGCGGATGCGTTCAGTTGTAACGGGGTTTCCCTTCTCGATATTGAATGTATGGGACTGCTTTGGTGTAAATGTCCGGATGATTAAAACAATCTACACAATTCTATGGTTTGTGAAGTGGTTTGAAAATTAAAGCGGATTTTCTCAACATTTTGAGTGGGTTCAAATACCCACTTGTTTACAAATCTGGGTTTTCTCCAATTAAGAGTGGTTTTAACATTTATTTTGGTAACAGTGGTTGAAGATTAATTATAAAATATAATATACTGGAGCCTAATCTAATAATATTATGACAGAATTATCAACTTTTAATTACTTTTACACCGAATAACCAAAATGCATTACTAATAAACTGACCCGTACACAATATCATTTCATTAACATGTATTATTCATATCGCTCACTCCTATCAAGAACGTCATAAATCAAAAATCGTCAATTTTCAGTTTTGCAGGTTTTCGGAATGCCCAGAAAATGTACTATATCCCACAGAAGAGGCATGTTTTTAACTTGATATTTACCAGCTACAGGGCAGAAAGTGTTGTTTTTGCATTTTGAAGAAAATGTATTGTTTCATATTTTTTTAAATATACAAAATATTTTTTAAATGACGAAAAACCCTTCAGGTTTTACCTAAAAAGATCTGTTGCACAATAAAAAGTTCAAAAAGTGGCTTGATATTTATTTTTAATACATTGTATTTTATATTTAAACTTTTAAAACGTTTTCTTGAAAAATCAAGTTTTTTTATTTATGACGTTCTTGAAAGGAGTGAGCGATATGTGGAATATGTAAGGACCTTTTTTAAACGGATCATGGTAAAAATGCTCTTAACTACGTATTTTTTATAGGAATGAAAATACTTTATTTAAAACCAAATGAGTGAAATTCGTTCATTGACTTTGTATGTTAACGATTTCTCGGGTGTATCTTGAAATAAAGTCTTTGGTCGTGAGACCGGCCGAGGAGTGAATAAGAGGTTCCGAAGGTGGTGTGAGGTACGAACCGCAAATCCCGGGGTTAGTTAAGGTTTACCGCTCAACTCCTTAATGGAAACCAGAGTCCACACGAACGGGGTGATTTCAGGAGAGACTTTCGGGAGTGTGGGGAAGAGAAGCTGATATTGAAGTGAGGTGTATTTAACAAGATTAGCTAGATTTTTTACGCATTTGCAAAACTTCGTCTCGGTTTGCTAACATAAGTTATTCTTTAAGTAATAACTTCTATGAGAATAAATAAGATAAATATAGAATTAACTGAATAGTTAAAATCTTATCACTGTTAAATAACTTTTATAGATAAACATTAATTTAAATCAAACATTATCGATGTTCATTAAATGTTTAAAGTTATGTTTGTAATTTTTTTTTTAAATAATATAATTATTCTCTCAGTTAGAAAAAACCAGCTTAATTAGAAGTTTGGATCGTTAAAATGTTGTAGTATAAATGTCAATAATAATTAATATAAATGTTTTTAAGGTAAATTGATTTGTAAAATAACTTAGAGAAAAATAGAAAACGTATAATCAAAATGATAACGACACCAAGGTGATAAATCGTGCTTTTAATTCTACAATTCTATGTGTTTTACTTTCTTAACATATTTTTTTATTGCTTTAAAATTTACAAAATATCTTCAGTATTACTAGATATAAAAATACATTACTTAGGTTAGGTAGATATAAAAATACACACACCCAGACCGATGAAAAAAACCTTAAATTCATTTCCAACTGGTAGAAATCGAACCCGTAACGCCAGATTCGTAGTCGAGCGTCTACCCGACTACACCACGGTGCCTGTAATAATCGATGTTTTATGCTGTCTCCGAAATGTATTTGATTTAATTTAAACGATAAGGATTAAGAATAAAAGACGAAGATTTTTTCTTAAAATGCTGAATGATTTTGATTTCTAATTGATAATCAGTTTCTCTATTTGAAATTAGTTTTTACTGATTAGTTTAATGGACTTAAGGTATACAGAAGCTTGGATCTAGAACAATTACATAAAAATTTAACACTCTCTAACAAAGGAAATTTGGATTGCATTACAAGTCGTGTAAGATTATTACAGTTTAAAGTTAACAATGGAAGTCCAACAATGGATGGAAACACGTTCGGAAGGGGCTAACTCAGGCCCCGGTGTGTGCTTGTATAAAAAGCTTTCCGTTGTTCACGGGGTCGCTAGCCATACAGCCTCCATTATTCTGCGATCTAGTCGTATACGTCTGTTTTCCTAGCCACTAGTATTGTATACAGAGAATATAAATTTGAAAAAATATTTGGAAACAATATTTATTTATATTAACAACCGGAGTCAAAACATAAAAAATTGTAACAAAACTAAAAGAAAATTAACCAAATTGAAAAAAATTCAGTTTATGTGAAAAGGTCAGTAAATACTAACTGAAAAAATATAAAAACTTCGAAGTACATTTAATATATAAAGAACCAAATTGTAAAATAATCTTATGCTTACACAAATTTAATAGTCAAGTGTATTATAAACAGTAAAAAAGAAATTATGACACGTCTAAGTCTAATGAATTTTAATTTTATTTGAAAAATATGTAAAGTTAATATTAATAACCAAAGTAAATTTAATATACATGCACAAATGAGATATCGGAATTCTTTAAAAGATCACTTATGAAAAAATAAGGCTTATTTATATATTTGACCATAAATAACCTTTTTATTAAAAAAAATGCAATTGTAATTATTTACAGATTTAGTGGAAAATTTATTTTTTATTTTCAGAACAGTACTTTTTTCAACTACGATTATCTTTATTGTAGCATTTCATTCAAAGTTATTGTTGGTGTTCCTGCCCACGTCCTTCACACATATCTCTTGTCAGTGTTGCCAACATAAAAAAGGATTTAGAGAAATCACTTCCCAGGCCAGGTGGCTGCCCGGGAGAGACAAGGAAACTTGACAAATTGAAAACATAATCTCAGGCTTTTATCCCACTTCGTGAATTCCTCTTATGGAGCCTCACGCAAACCACCGTGCGGTAATTCAAATCAACATCGGAAATTACTACGAGATAAAAAAAAATAAAGTTATAAACTCTTCAACATTTTGGAGTTGGAGAAAATATCTAAATTCTTTGGTTTAAAATTCCAATTTACTAAAGTTCAAAAAAAAATATCCTACCAATGAATAATTTTGATTATGTAATAAGTATTTATTTTAAGTTGTTAAATTAAATTTATTAAAAAAATTAAATTAAAGAAATAAAAAAATAAAGTATTTCAGAATGGATTATATGAAGATTATATGCATTTTAAGGTGTAATAAATGGTAATATAACATTTATCTGATAATACAAAAAAATAACAAACAAACAAGTATTTGTATTTATTTATTGTAATCAAACATAACAGTGCGATGAAAACGAATGACATTTTAATTTACTGAAAAAAGCCGCTATGGTGGCATTTTGATCAAGCATTCTTAAACTAACTGTCATCAAATTTGTAAGATAAGTATTTTTAAGACCTCGTATGAGGACTTAATACAGGAGAGGGTTGAAAAAGACTTCAGGTAAAAATAACCCAAAGGCAGTTTATCATATACCGACGTTGAGTACCCCGAGAGGGAAATGGTGTCAGTGTGATATGATGGTGGAATTAGGGTTAACTCTGCGGTTCGGCGCCGGGCTAAAAGGACCCTCGGGACCCCGGAGTTGAGGCTCGACTTTTAGCCACCCCAAGTTTTATCCTTTCTGGAAGATTTCCCTCACCCTTGTTGCAGATCGAGGAAAAGTCACTTTAAAGTAAGCCTTATTCTTAAAGGACCTTGGCTCGATATCGATTGTTTTAATTTTTTTATTTAAATGTTTAAAACGTAATTTTAATATAAAAAGGTTTAAGAAAATCCGTTTTTTTCTCAAAATACGAGTACATTTTAACATTGTTTAACTTATTATAAACTAACATTCTCCTTATCATTCATTGTTTACTTTGTGTAATACCACTTTAATTAAAATTTTGTTTTATTAACTTTGTTTTATTAAAACATTGTTGTATTACCATACCACAAAGTAAACAATACATTAAAAAACAAAATATACACTAGCTTAAAACCAGTCGTAAGCTCTATAAATATAAAGAATTCCATAATCTTCTTCATCTACGTTGAAATATTAATATTAAATTACTCCTCAGTAGACCCACATTTGTGAAAAAATGGAAACACTCCAAATATTGCAAATAAAAAAACTTGTCAAATCATACATTTAATAAAAATTGAAAAACACATTTTCTAGCGCTGCCTAGTATTTTTAACGATTCAGTAAGAATCTGACACATAGTTTATAAAAAAAACCAACAAAAATATTTAACCATCAGGCTCCTTCCCCGTAGTTGTAGGCAGAGAGAAACGACCGCCATATCAATCTGTTTTTGCACACAATCTTCGTCTCTTCTGCATTAATACATCTTCGCATGTATACACGCCGGCAAAATGTTCATGCAGGTTCATGAAGATCTCCACTAAATAAATTAAAAAAACTCAACTCAACCTTAGATATTGCAAAGCAAATTCAATATTTTTTTTATTCAATACAATAAAAAATGAGCCAATGTTATTGTTATTATTTTTTGACATCTCATCAAAGATGAAAAAAATATAGAAGTCTGGGCATTTACGGGGCTGACGACCGACATGGGCTGGTTTAAGTGATCATTTTACACACGTTCACCAGTTCTACCTATTATTGACAACCACACTGCTAAAATTCTTGGAAGTTCTATATATATGAACTAATTTTGAAACAGTGTTCTTTTTAATCACTAGAATCTCACAAGAGACATCTATTGGTGAGATGAAAAGAAGCTTTTCGATATTATAATATGTGAAACAATGTTATTGACATTAGGAAAAAGAACTTTAAAAAATTAAAATATTTTTGTTTTTTTTTTAAAAAGTTTACTAAATGTGCCACAAATTATCTGCGAAAAACATTCAAGAAAAAAAAGTACTTTTTCATTGTATGTAATGCAAATTTTGTGATATAAATACATAAGGTGTTCCTTATTTGACGGAATATATTCGTCGTAGTCTTTCAGCGGCGTTAACTAGAATGTCTGAAAGTTACGTTCCTAAACCTCCCGGGGTACGTTAATCTATTCCAGCCGCGGGAAGTGCATATCAGCCAAAGGAAACGCGGATGTAGGATATATCATCATATATTCTAAGGGGAAATAAGAAACCCATTTCTTGCCGTCAACTTGTGACTCAACGTCTGCACATCTGATGAATTGTCTGAATGCAAAGTGGAGATAAACACTTTTCCATTTTTATGTAAATCGGAAATGAGTTCAATTCCCGGAAATGTAATTCAGTGATGTCAGCAGCTTTTGTTGTGTTAACTAAATATATTTTCTTTGATATTTCAGCACAAGAATATGGATGCCTGTGTATTTACTGGGCTTACGACATATCAAAGGTTGGCTTAACTGATCACTTTGTACACGTGTAATATTTACCATTCTACCCACGATTGATTAAGAAACAAAGAAGACAGAAAATAAGTAAATTTAAAAATTAGAAGAGACTTTAAAAAAAACATTCAAATTGCAATGGATGAGAATTCGATTTTTTTAATCAATCATACTCTCGTTTTTACACTGCAACAATAAATAAAATTTAAAGCGGTCAAAGTGTATAAAACTCAAATAATTAAAGAATTCTATTCTCGTAAAATTTTACTTTATAAAATAAAACACAAACTTTGTTTTTACGACTTTTTTATTCGATACTTTTATTCAAACTGGTTTCGATGAGCAACTTGTTTTTTTGTTGTTTATTTTTATTTTTAAGAATATCTATCCATCCCAGACGAAGACAAGGTGCTTGTTAAAACCGATTGCAATAATTTCACCAAAATAGAAGCGGGTAAAAAATACAGATTGTATTTTATTGATTTCATAAAGTTTATAAAATGTGCCATAAAGTACCAGTAAAAACATTTAAAATGTTGAAATTTAAAAAAAAAAAAAAAAATTATTAAAGAAAAAAAACACCAGGACCTATTCCGCTTACTCGAGAATTTGCCTTTATCGGCTCGAAAGGCTTATCGAGAGGCTGACAGAAAAAATGCACAGGTTTTTCTGTTTAAATCAAAATTTAAACAGAAAAATTCTTATTAAAGTTACAGTTTCCATAAACAACATACTTTAAGTCACAGATGTAAATGGACAAAAACAATAGTATGAAATAAAACAACTACATAAAAGCTGAGATGTTACAATAAATGCAAATTGGTTTATGGAAAAATCGACCGTGAAATTGTCAACAATGTCAAAGAATCGAAGCAAAACCACGAATAGATAAATTGGGGTGAACCCGCCGAAGTGAAAGTTGTTCTCGAACACTCGCGACAAGCTTTCCCGCGGGAAAACTTAATTATAAGAAAGCGATGCAGAAGGGTACACGACGAGTACCTTCGCAAAACTTCGGGACATTTTCCTACCACTAACTTCATTTGCTGGCAGTCATTTAACAAAAAGTTCCGGGATTTAGTTCGTGTGTCGCGGCGGACCAACTTTTCCCGGAAAAAAGCCCGGATAGTAATGTTTATTTATATCGGGGTTTAACTTATTCAACGGTTTCCCAGATTTCCATTTCGGTCACAGGTTTTTCTCCTTTTGTCAGCTGCATTCAGTCGCTCCGGAACGCTCCCGAGTGCATCGGTTTTGTAACAATACAATGTTTAAACGTTTTCGGAGTTTTATTTATTCTACGAGCACACGAGTAAAATGTAATTACTTGGCGATTTGTCCGAGAGAGCTTATAGGACTTTGATTACTTGTTTCCATAAATTAGATGCGATAGCACCAAAGTTGTTAAAATCAAGTTTTAAACATAAACCAAAAAACACTCTTCTTATCATTCATCGTTCACTTTGTGTTGAGAATACCACTTAAATGTGATAAATGATAAGGAGATTGTTATATTACCGTACGGCAACGTTAAAGCTTTTAATGCTTTTAATATACAAAACAACAACCACAAATATTCCAATAAGACTAAGTGATCAATAAGTAATATATTTAATTTTTAAACGTTTATTTTACGTGTTTTAGGTAACATTACCTAATCAACGAAATCGATAAACATTAATTTTATTAATCATTGAAAGAAAATCTTTATAAAAAAATCATTAAATTTAATAAAAAAAATTCTCACATATCACAAAAACTATAATTCCAAGCCGTTTTATTTACTCAATAAAGATGGATTCAACTATCTAATTATTTATTTTACTAAGCTTTAACTTAAAAGCTATGGATTTTAGAGATGGTTTGGGCAGAATGAGTAAAGAAAGGATAGTTTAAAAAAATGTGTGTGAATTTGGTTGGTAATTGAAGTATTTCAAGCATGATCAAGTATTTCAAATATTTAAATGTGGTCAGGTAGGGAGTCGAAAAAATGAGGTACATATTTATAAGGAGATGCATGAATGTGAAGAGGCGAAAATTCATTACGAAGACAGATTGGTGTGGCGTTTTATTCTCTCTGCCTACCACTGCGGAACGCGGCGTGATAGTAAGTTAGTCGTTATTTTGAAGATTCAAAATCATAAAACACTCTTCTCATCATTCATCGTCGAATCGAATCTTGAATTGCAAACTGTTAAACAGGGTAACAGATTTGATAGAAGATCACAAATCAAATTTCTAAAATGTGCACGTGATTCGAAGAGCATGTTTCCGCCGTGTCGGCGTGACGTCATACATCACAAGTTCAGCCGTTGGTTGGCTCGCGACTTGCGACGAGCCGTGACGGGACTCCCAAGTACGTGACCACTTTGAATACCTTATTCATACAAACCTTCAACACAATTTTCAATTCTCCTTTTACTTGTGCGGACTGCCTTAAGGTGAACAAAACAATATTCATTTCTTGAATGTTTTTCGCTGATACTTTGTGGCACATTTTATAAACTTTATAAAATAAAACAACTTTGTTTTAACCACTTTTATTGCTACACTTTATCCAACCAGTTTCGACAAGAACCTTGTCATCATCAGGGTTTATGTACTTAATTCTAAAAGATGTTTTAGAATTTAGTACACAAACCCTGGTGATGACAAGGATAAAGTGTACCAATAAAAAATGGGTTAAAAAATTGTTTTATTTTATAAAGTAAAAAAAAAGAACAATCATTTTTACTTTTTTGACATTTTAACAGGGTTGAGGATATATGATTTTTAATTTTTACTAAAACTTCAATTATAATGTAACCACTTATTTTTATTCACGACGTTTTGAGTATTTAAAATTCTTGCATACTATATCTTTGCTTAATAAAAAGCTTTCTCAATCCAACATATGGCTGTTGTAAATTTATATGTACTATGTCATGAGATTGTTCACATATATTTTCCTAGATATTTACGAACACATTTTTAGAACTCCTGTCCTAAAAATCATTTTTAGAACTCCTATCCTAAGTATTTGGACACACTCCAAATTTTTCGAAAACTATGTATTTTTTAAACCTAAAAAAATAATGATAAATAAATAAAATTATAATATTTTCACACAATTTATATAACGCTATTTTCGTCAAATTCTATCACGCATTGCTCAGAATATGTTTAAAAATAATGGGTATGTAACTGGATATTTGTATATTCAAAATAATACAAGGGAAGATTATTCAGTCGTCGATAATTCCGGCGATACATTTGCACACGTTCGTAAAATATAAACTTACCCCCACGTATTAATTTCGTATGGAAAGGAGCCGATATGAAACTAAAGCGCTCTCAATTTTACGAATTCAATATGCCCATTATCCGAAAAAATAACAAAATGAAAGGCGATACTCGGCGGGTGAGGAAGGAACGTTGCGGCGTGTATCACATATTGATATCTTTTACGGCAGGAAGAATTCCCGTATTCATTGGCGTTCCAGGAGTGTAGCTCCATCGAGAGATTCTCGCAGTTCCCAGACGATGAGATAATTTGTTCCTAATACAATTTAAGGCCAGCAAACGTGTTTGAGAACAAAGTGGAGAGATAAAACCTCCCGTAAGGGATGGAAAAGGTAAAGGGGCACGCAATATACGGAGTCTGTGTATACAAAAAGCTTTCCGTCTAAAGCTCCTTACTTTTGCTCTTTGCCGATCAAATCAATGGACGGAAGGGGCGAGTTTTTCGTAACGAATTTGTTGTGACCCTCGTATCGAACTCAGTGTCCAGGTGTGGAGAAAAAACAGATAAACATAATGTAATTTAACCCATATTTTTTTATGCAATGTAAATTGAATTGTTTGATTTCATTTTATGAATAAATTAAAATGAATGTAATCAATTGATAATTTCAAGAATTGTTTCAAGACAACTAAACACTTTTTATTTCAGATATTAAAGAAATAATGTATATTATTTTGAGTGTGTCCAAATCAGGGTTTGTACATTTAGGCGATATTTATATTGATTTTCCAAATAGATGAAGAAAAATATGGAAGTGTGCGTATTTGCAGGGCTCACGACCTGTAATAGACTGGTCTAGGTGATCACTTTATACAATGTGTATCATTCAAGAATCTAACCATCATTGAAAATCAAACTACTTAAATTTCGGGAATTAATTAATTGGTTATGTTGAGTTTTTTAACTTCATGAAAATATGTAAGGTTTCACTTAAACTTAAGGAAATTCATTCCGAATAATTTTCATATACCAAGAGAAGCAATTTTAATTAAACTTATATTTCGACCAGTTATTTTATTCAAATATGTTGACACTACGGAGGCAGACAAAAAACGTACAAAACTTATTAACTAACCTTCACACTGCATATGGCATGAATAAAAAAATAAAAATTTAAATGTAATGTATCCACTTCCACGCCTCTGGAATGAGTGTGTAGGCATTTCCGATTTTCATTTGCACATTTGTGTAACCTCTTTGTTTTCCAACGTTTTCTTACATTTCCTTCTGTTCTTTGTTTCTCACTAACCGTTTTAAGCCTCCAGGATCGGATAATCCAGGTCTTATAAACCCACGGAATTATTCCGTGCGTAGAATTAAAAGGATTCGAGATATGAACACAAGTAAGGAATGAAATTTGTAATGGTGATTTTAAAGGATAACGAAAAAAACATCTAAGCATATTTTAGTGAAACAATTGGTGAAACAAACAACCTTCAATGAAGATATGAAAATAGCTGTTTTTGTAAGAGGGATATTTTAGTTCTTGTTATGTAATTTAGTAACTAATCATCACGCCGCTTAACTGCAGGAGTAGGCAGAGAGAAAAGTCTTTGCAGTCTTTGCGATCAATCTTTGCCTCGTCTACGCTCATGCATCTTCTCATACATACTCACCGATTATTCCAACTACTGACCTGATCACATTCAATAATTTAAAACACATAAAAATGCCACATTTTCTTCAGTCTTCCTCAATTAATAAATATTTTGCAATCGCAGTGAGTATACAGCTGATAAAACTATCAACCAGTTGTAAAATCGGATATATTGTCTTCTTCTTCCTGGCTCCACCCCAACATATCGTCTTTATAGACTGTTAGAATCAGCTTTACTCGTCCTCAGGTTGTAGGTTCTTCTACTGTAGACAACTTCACCTAGACTTAGCGTTCGAATCATGTATAAGAATTAAATATATTGTTATTACCATATCTATTTATTAACTATTAAGGTTAAACGGGAAAATTTTTATAATTTATTTGTCCGTTTTAAATGATACTCTCGGCAGGCTATTGAAAGCTGTCACAGTGCAATCCCAGATCTGATACAGAAGTATCTAGGCTTCCTGACAGACCATCTCTTGCAAAGTATTTTTTGTTTGTTTTATGAACATAGTTGAAAAATTTATGGAAAACGTGAAACAACATTTTATTTGGATTTTACCGTGAATTTTCATTAAAAAGCTTTCAATGCCCCCATCAATGTCAATCAAAATAAATACAAGGTTATAAAACCACCAGCAAATTATCTAGATATGCCCCAGTAGAGGCAGTGGAAGGGATTCGTAGTTAGTTAGTTTTGTATGTTAGCTTGATCCGATTCCAGCCGGTATATAAGATAGACACGGCAAAGAACTATCGGCAGGCCAGATAGATAGGCCACATGATACGCTTTGAAATTCTCCCGCATACTGTAATGGAGGGTATGACTGAAGAGATGAATAGTAGAAGGCGCTCTAGAGAGTATCTGGAGAAGATTTATATGTTCAAGTCATGACCTGCACTTCATACCAGGAGCTGAAAAGGGCTGCGGAGGACGAGTGGAGGACAAAATGCATATCTTTGGTGTGATTGAGACCGACATTTTAATAAATTCACAACCCCTGGTATAAAGCTTCCTCTGCATTGGATTCTGATCACGTATCAGTTTATAGGCACTTTAGTAGAAGGGTACGTCTCATCTGCCCACAGGTAGTTGGGGTGCGCACTCCGCACTTCCCTCGCAGATGATTTGTAGGGAAATTGAAAAGTAAAGAAACAATTATCGGAATGCAAAGCGCGTCTAAAAAATAGAGATGTTTAAATAATGATCATTGATTTCGAAATAATCGTACCTAAGATCTTTTATCTATGGTCGATCATATTATTATTGACATCTCGAAAAAGATGAAGAATATTATGGAAGGCTGGGTACTTACAGGGTTTGTGACCTGTCATAGGCTGGTTTAAGTGATCTTTACCATTGTCTTTGTGAACATTCTTTGCATCTCCTCTTACATTCCGCGTGGAAATATTTTAAAATTTTTCATGCCAAATTTTCTTCGGTCTCCCTCTGATTTCAATTTCCAACTATATTTGTTTCTTCAATTCGTTTTACCGATCTTTACGATTGTTTTATCGATTATTAAAAAAAAAATCTTTTTCACCATCTGAATATCTATCATACATTATTTTGCGGCATATTCGACTGAGAGATCGCATTTCAACTAAATTCAATCTACTTTCATTCTTCTTTTGTCAACCTCATGTTTCACTTCTATACATTAGAGTTGGTACCAGGATTCCGTTGTCCTCTGCTAGTTTAGATTCCGTTGTTAAAAGAGAACTCTTTCAAATAAGTTGGATGTGACATAAATTTGTTTATTAATGAATTAATTCTAACAGGCAATTTAAAAACTTACAAGCTTAAAAACGTAATTTTGTTGTTAAAAAAATTTCCTTTTTTCCTTGGAAACTATAAAAGTTACTTAAAATTGAGCTCATCAAAATTAAATTTACAGGCAAAAGAAGTAATTCTAAAGTAACTTTTGAAATTTACAAAATATTCTTTGTATAAAAAAGTGATGTAACCATTATGTACATACATATATGTATACATATTTAATATGCATGCATAAGATCTTATAAAAACGTAGGAATGAGAAAAGTTTTAAGACGGAAAACTTATAAAACAACCAAATGAGAGCAAGCCAGGATGAAAATGTATTGCGAGCAGGGAGAGAAAGTGAGGTTTGAGAGAAGAAGTGTGCCTTGTGAAGTTTTCTACTGAAGGCTACCAGACGCACGTCACTCACGAGAACACGTGGCCTGTAATTTGCGCCGAAGGATGAAGGATCTCGCTCGACTGAACTGTTCACGGGAATATGTCAATTACCGAAACGTGAGGAAAGTATTATTGAAGTTATAGATTTAGTAGCTTTTGGATATGCGTTCTAATACGGATCGTCGTGATATTAAGAGTAACTTACGAACTTTGAAAGCTTCCGCCATATTTCTAGGTCTGGTATACAAATTCTTTGTTTACTTTCGGACCCATCCATTTAAAAAATGAATAATGAACTTATATAAATATTTCATCAATCATGCAAAAAAATTCCGAACAAAGATAACAATTATTTTCATTAATTGATCGGCAGTTACTTTGTGTTAATATATTTCTATTTTTTTTTAAGTTTTACTTGGTAACACCACTGTTCCATATAATCTATTGTTTATTTGTTTATTATTTATTTATGAGTTTCAATATATCTATAAGTTCCGAGAAAATGAAACGTGTGGTTATCAACCATTAGTAAAATTGGTAAATGTTACACGTGTGTAAAGTGATCACTTAAATCAGCCTATGACGTTTTTAAGCCCTGTAAATGTCCAGACTTGAGACGTCAAAAAGTAATGTAAAAATATATTGAAAGTTTGATTTTCACTTATTCCTGGATTCATACCCACACTTAAATATTTACCAAGCAGTAATACTCTAATAATAACCTAATATTCACTAAAGAACTCAACAAAACAAAAAAGTGTTCGATGAATTCCCCAAATGACATAATACATAAAATGAACATTGTTTGTACTCAAGAATTACTCCATTTGATTCTACTGATTATTTGTGTATTTTGATTTGTCCTTAGATATTGTACAACGTTCATCCATATTCATGAAATTCCCGTGAAACAGGGGTCTGTTCTACTCTTTGTTTAATTACAAGTTTAGTTGTTGGTTTAAAAATAAACTTATCTGGTTTAGAAAATACGGAAGTGTTAAAGTTTTTTCACAGTAACGCAATATCGTAGTTATGTTTGTTATGTTTAAAGGACCATAAAAAACTTATATCGATTAATAAAATCTTTACATAAAATTCTAATTGCACCTAGCCACACGTTTTTGTAGCTCAGTCTAGTTAAATGTAAACGAAAGAAATGTTATATGTTTTTGAGAACAATATTTTTGAAGTAATGAACAAATTAAAAATCTATGAAAATATAATGCAATCGAATACATTGAAAATGCTAAGCTATAGCATT
This sequence comes from Brachycentrus maculatus, assembly GCF_059751285.1. Taxonomy (NCBI): domain Eukaryota; kingdom Metazoa; phylum Arthropoda; class Insecta; order Trichoptera; family Brachycentridae; genus Brachycentrus; species Brachycentrus maculatus. The sequence continues at coordinate 2,588,149 of NW_028280803.1, forward strand.
TATCAAAAATTTATCAGCATTTCATGATTTTTTATTTTGTTTAACAGATGGCGCTGCACTGCGGTGCAAAAAACTGTATTAAAAAAACACGTTTTAATCAGTTAAGTTAAAAATAAATTAACATCAATCCGTAAAATCAGCGATAAAGCCTAATTAGAAGCAATTTACAAAAAAACAGAAGTGGGAATATAATAAAATAAATTATGTGGTGCGATGACCTTATCACTACAATAATAGAAGAGAAAATAGTAAAATGGAGCAGAGGTTTAGTAGACAGGTACCAAGAAGGAGTAAGGTGGGACAGTTAGGAAAAAGCAGGCAGCGTGTTCTATAAATATCTCAAAACTTTAACAGAGAGCGGTAAAAACTACTGCATATATACAAGTATCAATTTAAAATATAAACCTCGTCAATTTTTCGAAGTAAACCGCATAAAACCATGGGGGCTCTCTCTCGTGACTGTGAATAGAGTTACATATACACCTGCATCATTCCATTAGGTTTGTTGGTGTGCGAGTAGGTACAGGAAGGCAATTAATCAAATGGTTCCTGGAAATGCACAATAAAACACCCGTTCAGAGCTAGAACCATACTTTGATCTCAGTTCAAAGTTTACTGATGCAAATACTTGATCAGTATTATGTATTTTTGTGTTGGAATATTCATTCCGTTTGAAATAGTTTGCGTTGAAAATATTTTTTGTTGTATTTTATTGAACTCATTCGAAAGGACTGCGGTGGTTTTGTGCATATTTTGTTTTAAATGCGAACAATTTAAAAAAAAATCTTTGTTTAAAACTATTAAAAAATTGAGGAATAAAAATAAACTACAGCCATAAGATACTTTTTGTTTTTAAATATGGATTTTCCTACGCAATATGTGACAGTAAAATGAATTCAATATTTCAGTTTTTTGTTGCTGATATCAAGATATATATATATATATATATATATATATATATATATATATATATATATATATATATATATATATATATATATATATATATATATATATATATATATATATATATATATATATATATATATATATATATATATATATTTGAAAACATAATATGACAATTGGTAACAGCAAAAACATTTTATACCTGAAAAAAACGTTAATTTGAAGACCGAGAAAGAATAAACAATTTAAATATAAAAAAAAAAATATAACACAAGTCGGTTAATATGAATAAAGCTTGACAGATTCTGCTACCATTAGCACTGTTCGACCACAGCATTGCCCAGATTATACTCTCACGACTTCCAAGTAAGTCAGTTGGCAATTCTCTCATAATTTTTTCTAGATTTTCTGACGTAATGTTTCATAAATAAAGTATTCTTGATTTCAAATCTACCACACTCGTTGAAAAAGCCTACACCCAGCAGTGGAGAGACAGCCAACAAAGAAGAAAAAGAAGACGATAGCAATACAAAAAGTTAAAAGTTTTTTATTATCGCTTGAATAAGAAAATATATTATTTCGATCTGAATAAATTAAAAAATTATCTTTATTTTTCATTTAAGTTTAACTTTATATGACTATTTGTTAAAATATATTGTGGCAGGTATTTCAATGCATTCCGCAGCATCTTCAAACATAGTTTAGCACAAAAAAATGCTGAATGCATCAGAACACGTGTCAAAATAGATTTAAAATAGTGGTATTTACCAAGTAAATATGAAACAAAAAAATGAATAGATATTATTACAGAAAAGTGACTACCGAATCCAATAATTGAATGAGTTTAATTGAACGATGGAGTGAAAATTAGAATTTTTTTTTATTTTTATCACTTAACTGCTAAAAATAATAATAAATTATGAAGTAAACATGTCCTCCGCGGCTTGTGGTAATGTCTACGTGTAGATATCTAGGTAAATATAAAATATGAAGGTATGAACTGTAATAAATAATAAACCTGTAGAATTCCGGAAAGTTTATTCGGCACATACAATACCTGTGAGGGTCATTGAAAGTTTGTCCCGGAAAATAAAAAGTGGAGATACATTCAATGGAGCGAAAAAATCAACTACCCTTCGCCATGGAAAAGGCAGGGGATGTTCGAAGTTCACCCTTCTAAACTCTAGAATCTAGAGATCTGGAGGGATGAACAGTTCTTAAAGATATTAGATAACCGATTTTATATTATGACCACAGGAATTGGTATTTTTCTTTGGAAACTGGAAGAGGTATTTTAGAAAATAAAGTTTAAAAGGAAATTTTTGAAGTAAACCCATAATATAGTATACGGAAATAAATGCATTGATTAAAAAAAATCTTTCATATCGAACATAATAAAACAATAACTTTGCAGTTTTTTTCATTACGATTTTTATTTGATCAGTAACTGGATTTCGTCGTTACCAACATCATCAGACTGGCTAGATAAACTTTAATGTTATATACACACAAAGTATGGGTTGAAAACCATTATTTAATATAATTTAAGCCAAAAAAACTAAACTAACCAATGTGACGCTTCCCCGTTAGGGTAAGTAGAGGGAATAGAACGCCAAATCAATCTCAGTCAGTCTTAGCAAGGAATCTTCGGCTCTTCAACAGTCGTGCATCACCTCATACAAACACACCGATTATTTTGACCTCACCACTTTCAAGTATTTCAAATACTTGATCATGTCACGTCTATAACCAACCACATTTATACACAAATTTGTTTTATTATTTTTTTACTCGTTCGTAGAATCCACATGCCCAAACTATCTCAACACACCTTTTTTAAATTTGATGCCCATCTCAGCCTTGCATTCATTATTTATATCACCATTCGAACACTTACCATACATCGTTTTCGCGCACATTTGTCTGAGGGATCACATTTAATCCATTGGGTTAACAATCCGAAATCCGATAAAATATAAATAATAAAACGAATTCTAAAGAATTATAACTAATCATGTTAAATTAATTGAAGTCCTTTAGATAGACATATAATGTAAAGGCACAGTACCTACATTGTTCCTTGTGGCATCTCTGTCGCTCCTTGAAATGTCTCCATCTCAGTAGTGTTTGCTCTCCTCCTTGATCCTGGCGGAAATTACTAACTAGGTAATTTACACGGCAGATTATGGTGTGTCTACACAGCTAGACGCATTACTAATCAGGATTTGGGTGACGTAAATGGACTGATGTTTCAGACACTTTGTCGCAAAGATCAAACCTTTTACTGTATTTCGAATTAATAATAAAATCTTATTGAATTGGCTTTTACTTCAAATTTCAAAAAGTTCCAATGGTGAAATAAGAAAGGAATGCAAAGCTAAGATAAACATTTTAAATAAAATTAAGAAAGGTGTGTTAAGATGGTTTAGGTATGCGAATGGAATGAGCAAAGATAAAGCACTAAAACAAATTTATGAGGTAAATAACGTTGGAAATAGGAGTATGAGACCGAAGATAACTTAACATGATCCAGTATCTCAAATACTTTAATGTGGTCAGGGCAGGAGTATAAGAATAATTGGACAACATTTGAAATACCATAGTCACATCAATGAACTAGTAAAACGAATAAGAAAATGCATATATATATTCATTAGAATCCGAAACATACTAACCATCGACAACCTAAAAAGAGTTTACTATGCTATCGTTCACTCACTACTACAGTATGGCATTATTGCATGGGGAGGCTCATACAACAACATACTGAACTCAGTGAAAATTGTACAGAAAACCATAATTAAAGTCATCTTGAAAAAAAAAAACATATTTCCAACAAAACTATTATTTAAAAAATTTCAAGTCCCAAATATAGAATCCATTTATAAAAAAACCGCAGTTTTTCAAATACTAAAGGGTGACAACTATTTAAATTTAACAAAGAATTTATCATCGAGATTCTCAAACGATTTTTCTATTCCAAAATGCAACACCAAGCAATTTCAGCAAAACTTCAAATATTTGGCAATCAAACATTTCAATAAACTCCCTAAAGAAATAAAAAAAATAGATGATATAAAAATCCTCAAGAAAAAAATTAAAGCTCTATACATTTAAATCTTTAAAAAAATATATTAAAAAAACTATTATATCTTTTATTATATAACATTAAACCACGAGTGTAAGTCCCTTTCCAAGCACAAGAGCACAGACTCTTTTATGGAGAGGCACAGCGAATCGAAATATAAAAGTTCTACATATGTATAAATGATTCAAATGTTATTATGTTATAAATAAAAATGTAAATATATTAAATGAATAAAAAAAAATAAAATTGGATGAATGTGGAAGAGGCGAAGATTGTTTGCAAAGGGACCAATCTGTCACACTTATGTGTAGCGTTCTATTATCTCTACCTACCCCTACGGAAAGCGACATGATGGTTATCTAGTTAGTTTATTAGTTATAACATTACAAACATGAAACTCTACCCCTAGTAAAAAAAACCCGCTTTATTCAAACAAATGATTTTTTGACACACCAATGGCTTTCACTTTATTCTGTCTGCCTACCCCTGCAGGAAGCGTCAAGACTTTTAGTTAGTTAGTTAATTTGTCATAACATAACATGAAATGCTCCCCCTGGAATCACAACTCGAATTATCCATACAAATCCTTTTTTAAAAATAAGAAACTACAAATTAATATAAGTGTTTGAGGCACTAATAAAGCAAAAGTAAGCCGAAATAAATTATAATCTCCATACCTGTGCGACATGCGCTAATACCTACATACTAACTTCAAGTTACCTGAGATGTATAAGTGCTCGGTAGAGATTTGCCACGTGCATAGTACGTGCAGGAACATGCTGATCATATCTCTCATGAATAAGCGATTAGAACATTTAACAAGTGCTTAGTACAAATGGCACACCTACCAATTTAAAAGTGTACGTACCTACTTGCTATTCTGAATGAATTATTTTATTACCCGGCTGTGTTTAAGAGATTAATCAGGGTGGCAAAAATGCATGAAAATCACGTCATGAAATACTCAACTCTACACCAATAGCAAATGAAGAAAGTAATAAGTATATGTATTAATGAAATCAACTAAAACTAAGTTTCACAATATTTGGAGTGTATCAAAATACTTATTCAGAAATCTGGGTTTCTACACTTGTTGGTTATTTTACATATAAATCAGGCTTTCAGGCATTTCCCGGTAAGTAAAATAATCCGAGTTTGGATTTGGGTCTTTGCTAAATAAAAGCTTTCAAAATCCAACAATAAATGTCTGTCTTGAACTCGATCATGGAACGTCACGAGCACTATTAAAGCAACAAATATGAAACTGTTTAAGCAAGTATTTTTGGCATCTGATTAGCATAATTTTAGCGGGAATTATTTTTTTAAGCGGAGGGCTGATCATCTTTCATTCATGTGTTGACGATCGAGATAACACTGCGTTTAAATGATGCAGTGTCCTATGCAATATAGGGATGTGAATAAAGGTTTAAAGAAGAAAAATATATATATTTTTTTTAATAAATTAATATAAATTAGAAAAAAATGTAAAAGAAGAGGGAGACATAAGAAAAACGTTTTTGAAAATGGAACCAATATTTTATAATTATTGAATGTTGAAAAACGGGAAAAAATCCCTTGAGGTAGTTAAAAAAATGGCGCTTAAAGTATTAAAAACCATTATTTGTTACAATTGCGTATCCGATTTTACAAAAAACTTTTTTTTTTAAACAATTAATTTAAGCTTTAGAATTGTTTTATTTTATATAAGATTTAACAGAAAATTAGAAAAACAAATGACAAAACATTGGTCGAATCGGACGTAGAAGTTAATATAAAAATGAAAATGTATTAAAATTTTACTGAGAATTGTAATCGAAAAAAGTTTCCATCTCACTCATTTTTGAACATCCAAACTAATTACTTTCATAAATTTGTACCAGACACATATTTCTGTTCAATTCATTTATACTTCTATAATATCTTTGAGTATATTCTAAATTTTGTGCGTATATATACTTAACTTATACCCAGCTGTATTCATATTTTAGAAATTTTATCGTTGGCGTTTCAAAAAAGAGGAAGAAATTTATAGGAGGTTATCATGTCAGTATTGGGCTATAGGTCTTAAGCCCTGTAAATGCCCATAGATTTTAATTCTCCACTCATAAATTATTTCGTCTCTGATAAGATATCCATAATATTTCTTCATAATAATTCCTCGAGGTTAATCTAATATAATTGTGACCACAATTTTTTAAAATTCTGTTTCTTTAAAATACTTACAACATTTTGAGTGTGTCCAAATACTTGTTCACAAAATCTGGATTATCTCCAATTACAGGAGTTATTCTCATATTATTTTTGACATCTCACCAGTAGATGTCTCTAGTGAAGTTCTAGTGATTCAAGAACAAGGTTTCTAAATTGGTTCATATATATAGAACTTCTAAGAATTTGAGTAGGGTGGTTGTCAATAATGGGTAGAATTGGTGAATGTTACACGTGTGTAAAGTGATCACTTAAACCAGCCTATGACGGTCGTCAGCCCCGTATATGCCCAGACTCTTATTCCATATTCTTATTCATCTTTGATGAGATGTCAAAAAATGATATTTAAAATACTTTATTACGATTTAAATAATTTTCATAATGGAGAAAACTCCAGGTTGCGCATTATGTCTATTTTTAGTGCCTTCTGTCACTCTGGACGTTTGACTCCTTGTGCCCGTATGACACCCGTGTAATAGTTTTGCCTTGGAGCGACAGCAGCGAGTGACGGGAGGCACCTTCCTCGCTATCTTACTCTTCCTTCACTCTGTTCCTATCTTGTTATGTCCTCCTGGTCTCCTGATCTTTAGTTTTCCTATCCTTCTGCTTATCTTGCGTCTTTCAACTCTGTGTCACTCAACATCAGATAAAAATGAACAGTGAAATACATATAACAAGCGAATATAGTTTGTTCAAGTAAGTATTAAGATATTAAAATTTAATTCATATTTAAAAAAACAATGGTTTAAGCAAAAAAATGATTTTAATAATGATATGGTAAAAAAATACCTTAAAAGAGCTTTTCTAAAGGTCATCTGTCTCACTTTTTCTAACTACTAGTGGAAGAGCATTCCATGCCACCAGACCGCAACAGCAAAGGCACGCTCGCCAAATTTAGTATGCTGATTTGAATATTATATAATACCAATATTATATTATAAACAATATATATTGATATGTATATAATGCTACTGTATTATACCGTATATACTTTAGGGTGCAAATAAGGCTTAGAAGAAGAAGAAGAGGAAGAAGAAGAAGAATAATAAAAAAAGTTAAGAAGTGGAAATTTGTGAAGGAACCGCATAAAAATATACATATGTACCCTAGTAATATTATTTAGATATACGTATAACAAAAATAGTAAAAAAATGTATACTTTATTACTAATTAAAAAAAAAAAACGAGAAAACTTCAGAGGCCCGTATACTTCATCACAAGTTTTGGGATAAATGAAAAATCATAGCACTAGTAGTATTAAAAAAAAATAATTAGTTGAATATATGTCATGAAAAAACGTATTTATACGTTTTAATACACCAAAAAAGTTTTTTTTTTGCGCGTTTGAGAGTTTGCCGGCGTAGCCCGCCAGAAATTAGGCCAGAGTTGACCACAGTTCATAAAAATTTCGCACCACCCTAATGGTACTTTTATATGTGTTAAGAGTCTAATTCTCGCCTCGGTTGGACTTTTTAATGTCGCTCATTGGTATTTTATTCATACGGAGGGAGAAAATTCTACTTTTTAGCCGACGTGATAGCCGCTAACTCGCACCGGTAGCGGCCCGACGGGAACTGCACTGCACTGAATGTCAAAATAATTGTGTTAACTGGGGGCTTCGCATATCACTACATAAATTTATTTATGAAGTGAGTTTCAAATGAAATCATTTATGAATATTTGAAAAAATATATATTAAAAAATATTTTTGACATCTCATCAAAGATGAAGAAGAATATGGAAGTCTGGGCATTTACTGCATTGGCTGACGACCGTCATAGAAACATGAAATTTAATCATATGAAAACTAACTCCTTAAATTGGAGATAATCCAGATTTGTGAACAAGTATTTGGACACACATAAAAGATGATTTACAAAACTGGAGTGTAAAAGTAAACTGACTATCACGCCGCTTATCCGCAGGTGTAGGCAGAGAGAATAGAACCCCACATCACTCTTCTAATCCTTATCTGCAATCAATAGTGCATAGGGTGCTGCATCTTATTAACGCAGTGTCATCTTGATCGTTACTTACATGAAGGCTATCACTCCTGAGTTTCAGGTACTAGACCAAGGTCATATTAAATAAATATCAGAGAGGAAAATCAATAATATTTATTTTCACCAGCCCTGGGAATCGAACTCGGGACCTCCAGTATGATGGATAAATATGTTAACTATGTTTAGACACCACGGAGGTGGACAAAAGTTGGACACCACTCTGTCTTTGCAAACAATCTTCGGCTCTTTCACATTCATGCATCTCCTCAAATTCCCCGTTTTTACTTGACAACTTTCAAGTGCTTTAAATATTTGATCATGCCAGGGTTTTCTCGATATTACTCTGCTTCTATTTCCAACTACATTAACCTCATAAATAAGTTTTATTGTTCCTTTTTCACTTATTCGTTGCACATTATAAACCATCTCAACACACCTTTCTTAATTTTACTGATGAAACATATCTCAGCCTTGCAGTGTTTAATATTTTCACTATTTGAACATATTTCATACATCGTTTTACCTCACATTAACATAATTTTTTACTTCTATACAATATGGTTGGTACTAGGACATGGTAGCATGAGTATGTGTTACATTTATGATTTCAATTTTATAAAAATAATGCACCAATTTAAATGTAAAAATGTTTCAAAACTTCCATTTAAACTTGAAAATGACTTTATTTGGTTATATTCTACATAAGTTAGTATTTCTGAGTAAACACAAAAACCACACTAAAATAAAAACAATAAGAGTCTTTTCATATATTGTTTGTGAAAAAGGAAATATGAAATGAACCTGTAAAAGGGATATTAATACAAGATTGTAATTTTACCATAAAAGGCCTTTGAATCAAAGTCTATTTACATATGCCATTGTTTACATAAACTTTTGATTTATATATGTATTGTGTGATTGTTTTCTAATTAGGGGTAGATATTACGCTGCGTCGATACGATGCAGTGCCCTATGCATCATGGGATAAAAATAATTAAAAAAAACTTTGTTTGAGCAATAAACAATTCATCTTTCCTGTAAATCAACCATGCGACTAAAAATTGATTTTAGATAATTTTATTGATTCGGAAAAAAAAAATCACGGCACCAAACTATTACGAAGTGTCTTGTACATCGAACAAATAACTTTTGGAAAAATATCAAAATACCAAATTTTACATTTAGATTGTATAAGGCAGAATAAATTAAAAATAACACTAATAAATACTCTCTTGATTCTCATTCTTCATTCTTCACTTTGTATAATACCACTTTTAAGTGTTATTACGCTAAGTGTTCTATATACGATACGGAAAATAAAACTGAAACATAGTTTGTCACTATTATTTTTGGCACTTTTTTACAACCGATTTCGACTAGCATCATGTCATTTTCAAGACGTACTGGAAATGGAAACATATATCCATCTATAAAGATGACAAGGTGCTTGTCGAAACCGATTGGAAAAAAGTGCCAAAAAAGTGGTTGAAAAGTTTTAGTTTAATTATATAAAGTGTAATAAATATGTCATAAAATGTCTGAAAAAAAAAAAAGTAAGAAAAGTAAATAATCTGTAAGAAAAGATAAGGAGAGTATTATATTACCATACGACAAAGTTAACTGGCTGGAGGCATTTAAGATTTGGATGCATCGAAGAATGCTTTGGATACTCTGGAAGAACATAGTCAGCAATGCAAGAGTTCTCCAAAGAGCCAGAGCGAATAGGGAACTAATATCGAATATAAAAACCCGGAAAGTGTCGTATTTGGGACATGTGCTCAGAGGAGAAAAGTACAAGCTGCTGAAACTGATCATCAAGGGTGAGATCGAGGGTCTAAGAGGTGTCGGAAGAAGGCGGCTCCATAATATATACGTACGAGTGGACAAGAGCACGTAGAGCGTCGAAGAGCTGTCTCGGACTGTCCAAAATAGGGCCACATTCTCACAAGTGATAGTCAATGTTTTCTCATTTATTTCTTTTAAATATGCGTCTTATGTCTATTTATTAAACCTGTTTATTGTTTTTATATTTTGCCATGTATTAGTTTTGATTATTTAAAAATCTTTTTGGTTACTTTATTATTTGTGTTCCAGTTTTGTTAACCTTAATCCCATATCCCAAAATGAGAAATAGAAATTACTCATCGGGAATATTATTTGTATGTATATATGACTTATGTATGTAATAAGTTTTGAAAAAAATAAATAAATAAACATTGGGGGGACCCGATATGACACGTGAAAAATAAATTATTTTTATCGAAAAAAAAGAATATGATCTTGCTAGTTCCTTATTGAGTTATTTCATATGATGTCTTGAAATCGCTTGCAAGATATTTCAACATTTTTTGATTTTAGCTGACAAACTCTGAATGGAGAGTGCAGCTAATAAAACCACAATTTGACGAAATAACTTTATTTTTTTATTGATTTGGTATTAATTTTGTGGAATGACATGTTGATAATAAAAATAAATAAATTATACACTTGTATAATACTAATTATTGAGTTTAATTTCATTGCACAGTTGTTTTTGTAGACAGGTGAACGTTTATTAATAATAAGCTTTTTCAAAATACGTCACCATTATTGTCCATGTTTTCTTAACCCTTTCTCTATTTATTACCCTACCAATCTAAAAATAAACATAAAAAGAATCTCGTTAGTTCTACTATTCACCTATCGATGAAAATAACTGTAGCTTTCGAAACTAGTCGTGTGTAGTGAAATAAGACTGCATAAGTGGTATAAAAGAAGTGTTTATTTAAAAAAAATATACATTGTTAGTTGGAAGGACCGACACGAAACGTAAGAAGGAAACAAAGTTAACAATGGTTTTAACAAAAAAAAATGTAACTCACTTTCTCCCTTTCTGATCCGTGTATACGATGTGGTTCCTCGAGCCAGTGGTGACCACCTGCGCCGGCGGGCGGGGTCTGCCGGGCCCCGCGGCCCTCGGCCGGCCCAGGGAGCCCGGCCGCTGGGGGTCCCCTGGCGCCCCCGGCTCCGGGCAGCCGCCGGCGTCCGCGCACCCCGGCCCCGCCAAGTCCAGGGCGCGGTGGTCCAGCCCCAACATCGGCTCCATACTCGATTATGACATCACTCCACTCCTTGTTTTGTTCATTATATTTCACACAAATTTAATTCTTCACTCCTATATTTTAATTGAAAAGTTAATTTTATACGTAAATTAATTTTATATATTTTTATAATTTAAACATTACATATTTTTATAATTAACATTTGAAGATAACTAGTTTATTTCGACTCATATCTTGTCTACTTTCAAGTAGTTGCAGTAAAAAGTACACGAATAAATCGCATTTAATTATGATTTCTTTTATTATTATAACTATGATTTCCTAATATGTGAAAAAATAAATCAAAAATATTTTTATACCGATTATACAATAAATGAATACTTAAATAATTATCAGTTTAAGAGTGAATATCAAACATAATGTTAGACTCATAAAAAGGGAATTAACATGATTGTCGTTCAATTTCTAAAATTACACCCGTTCAAACAAAGATTTAAAAATTAAGCTAACCGTCGGTTTGTGTGACATTAAATAGTGAGTCGCGTGCTGTCGCTTGTAGAAACACTTAACATGGACTTTGTAATTTGCTGAAAAGCTTTTCATAAAGCTTGCTCAAAATTAGTACAGAAAAGCATTCGTGAAGTTTTTTTGTGACCAACTGCACCACTATTCACGCGATTCAAGAAACGGTGGACATACTATACAATAATGATATGGATGTATCGTGTTAAAATAATATTTCGATGCTAAATTTCTTTACATTTGTGTATTTATGCTTACAGAAAACTTTGATTTTGGTTCTTAAAATAGTGTGCGAATGAATTTTTTAAACGTTTTATTTTTATTCTCTTTAAGTAGCATTTTACTTACTTATTTTAAAATTTATTTATTTATAAGTAACATGGTTTAAATGTTTTATTTTTTCGAAGATTTTTAAAAATAAAAATAAAAAAAAGTAATTAACGGTGTGAACTCAAATAATTAATCATTAATTTCATTGTAAAAAAATAAAAATTATGCATGCATTTTTTTATATTAAAAATATTAGGTACCTTAAAATTATTTTATCAAAGCAAACAGTAATTTGTCACTGCTACTATTTTGGAACATGTAAAAAACAGTATTTATCAAATTATGATATTTCTCATGTTCATACGTTTTTTTCTTTAAGATTGTCAAAATTTCATTCAAAGTATTCTTCAATTCATTGAATCATTAGATAGTTTCAAAGTCTCGTAAAAAGTTTTACGCTACGTTAGGCATCGCGACGCCGGCGAAAGAGCCTCCCGACGCAATAGACGACCACCCCAGGCGGCGAGCGGCCAGCGACTGATGTCATATGCGCTTTTAAAGGCTGTGCTTACTTCGTTAGAGCAATTGTGGTGCTGTCTCAGGGCTGAAGAAAAGCGAAGGTAACAGGGAACCTTAAACCTCAAACATTTATATAAAAAACAGTCGTAAAAATATTTCAAGGTAATAAAGTTTTTTAAACGTAATTTTAAAACTACCACAAAAAATTAGATAAGTATGGATATTAAACGGGTTTTAATGTTCGTAATAACACTGATTATTGTGATATATTTTAAAATAACACACTTTAAATAATTTTGTCATGGTTATATTACACCTTCATTTAGAATTATAATGAAAAACCTCACGGAAAAAGTATGTAATTGATGAAATAAAGGTATGTTTTATATTCGAAATTTCTAAATTAACTAAATTCTATGATATTTTAAAATAAAATTTTATTTAACAATATAATGTATAAAACTATACTACTCTATAAAATAAAACAACTTTGTTTTCAACCACTTTTTTAATTTTTCTCCAAACGCTTTCGACAAGAATCTTGTCATATCAGGGTACATGTTCTTGTCGAAACTGGTTGAAAAAACAAATACATTAATGAAAAGTGGTTAAAAACAAAGTCGTTTTATTTTATAAAGCTTATAAAACGTGTCTCAAAGTATCTGCGAAAAACATTCAAGAAAAAAAGAGTTTTATGTTAATACGTAAAATTGGGCGTTAATGTTTCAGGTTTTTGATAAAAAATATTGTGGAGAATTTAAATGAATTATTATTAGGAATTATATTCATTGTTGGAAATTTTTATTGTTTTAAAAACAAAGATCACTGACCATTTATTTTTGTAAAATTTTATATCTTGTTTTCAGTTTTATCTAATCTAAAATGTGAATTGAGGGAGATAGCACATTTTGTATTTTTTGTTATAAGCCCACGATGTACAAGAAAAAACGAAAATGTTATTTTTATAACAATTAATATTCACTTACGTATTTTACTATTATTATTTAATCCCTGATAAAAAAGCTTCGTATAAAAATATGTTCACTTGAATCACGTCGGTGTTACATTTTGCTTACTCAAAAACATATTTCACCCTTCAAATTGAAGCGTGTCTTTATAAATTAACATTTTTATCCCTGGTGGCTTAGAGTAATCTTTGTTTAAGGTTATCAAAGTTTGAGAAGCCTCCTTCGCGAGGAGGAGGATTTCCAGAGGGAGGGAGACAGGCGCTCTACAAGGGAATGTGATGGATATATTTGGGGGTGTTCCGCTTACGTGGCGCTTGCGCCCCTCAGCTGTTGAGCCTCCGCCCCTCAAACGGGGTCGTAATGAATAACAAATTTGGATACCCTCAGATGAGAAGCTTACTCCGCTTGGCAGAGGATGGGAGCCTATGAACTTGGCATACTCTTGTTTCTGAAACACCATTATACTGTCTCGTGGATTTGTAAGGTCACATATTATAACCATTCAGACATTTTACATGCTACATAAGTAAAATACGTTTTATTGAGTTGATTTAAATGTATTTTGTTTATAAAAATAATTGTCTACTTTGTGGTATTGTAATATAACACTCTCCTTATCATTCATCGTTCATTTTGTGTAATACCACATTGAAGTGGTATTACACGAAGCAAACGATGAATGATAGGGAGAGTGTTTGATTGAAATATATTATTTACGATACAAAGTGCTTTATTGTAAAAAATGCTTTAATCATTGATATTTTTTTTCGGAACCAATCTGAAGGTTTTTTTATACGAAACATAAGTACTGACTTTATATGAAGTTATTTTAAAAGTTATAAAATGGAAAATAACAAAATTGGTGCTTCAAATATAAACAAAATTCAAATTGATATTTATATCTATGATCGTACTTTTATATTTTTGTGAGATCGTATAAAGAACGCTGTATTATTTAAACAAGATTTATTAAATGCTTTAAAAAAAAATTTACGTTAAAATATTTATGATTGAATTTGTATGAAGCTATTTTAATAGACAAATAGTACTTTTTTTTTAAAATTGTAAATCTCAAATCAAAATGTTTACATTTAAATTAAACATGACATATAAAAATAAAATCTGATTTTTAATCAGTTATCAATATTTATACGTTGATTATATGTTTTACTCAGTTTTTATTTAATGTTTTACGCATGACAGATACAAACATTCTTATTTCTGATACATTTTTTGACGTAATAGCAGCGCCATCTGATGAACATAACAGCAATACACGCGCAACGCTTAATATCGCTCATGGCGGACAGCCTGCTTCTTGATACCTGCTGTCACTCAGGAGTTTCAATGGTTTTTTGTTTGTTAATGTTTTATAAATTTATAATATTCATGTCTCATAGATTTTAAATATTTTTATTGCTTCAAAAGCATCGTGAAATGAAGCATATTAGAAATATGAGATTTCTAGATAAGAAATGAGTCCGGGTAACGCGATGCCGGGTAAACTGGTAAAAAATAAGAACTAAGAAATATGAGATATAATCGTATTCGGTGTCATAGAAATTCTATTTTCGCGTTCCAAAATATTAGGAACGCAGACTGTTATAAGTTGAACAAAACACCATTAGTGAAATGCGGGAACCTTTCAAAAATCCTCACAATGAAAACCCTCCCCCAATCCATCTCCAATCATAAGTCAATCAGAATCGTGAAAAGAACAAAATGGAGCACAAACAGTCCCACTTCGACTATAATCGCGGCTAATACAACGCTCCTATTGTCATTACGACTCGTACAAATTTGAATTAATGATTCGGTGAAACCGGAGAATTAGTGAGACTTTTGGCCACTTTAATTGGGGGCTTTGTTAAGGGTTGCGTGTGAAACCGCAGCTTAAAGCTTCGGAATTAGATTTCCGGCGGATGCATTGTGCCGGCGCACCGCGCACCGTTTCTTTTATTGTTATTTTTCGTCAATTTTTTTTTCATTGAAAGGCAACCTGATTTATGTTTCCGTGGTCAAACAACCCCGTGTTGTGAAAATAATTATCATAATGATAAAATATTACCCGATCTATTTATAGAAAATAAAAATGTCAAAAATGTGCTTTTGTCCGAAATATTTAATCTTCTAAAGTTATTTATTAGATTTAAGTTTTTTACTGACATTTCTTGGTAGAACTGCATTATATAAAATAAAATAACAACTTTGTATTTTTTCCACAAGAGTTTTATTTGACCAGCCGATTTACCAGCAGATTAGTGTTAGTCAAATAAAATTCATGTGGATGGTGAAATAAAATTATCCACATAAACATCGTATAAAAATATGTTTAATTATAGGGGAAGACCCGTAAAGGCTAAGACTTCATTCGAATTTATTTTTGCATAAAAAATAATTTTGGATGATACCAGAACAGCTTTTCTGTGTTTATTAAATTGAGAAAATAATCTGCCTAGTATTTATTGTGACATCATTATCAAACAGTGTGTGATACTGACGTGGAATACATCGCAACACGAGTTACAGTAGATTAAAAAAAGTTATTGTGTACGATTTTTTTTTAAATTTTAGCTAATCTTTTACTGTTCAAAAGTATTATTTAAAGTTAGTAAACTTTGATGCATTATTAATTAAATAGTGGTTTTCAGTTTAAAATATTTAATTTCCTAATATGATTTAATTAATGTTTTTACATTAATATTTAGTACATTACTATGAACTTTAGGTAGTGATACAAATTTTAGCTATTTATGTAGAAGATATTATTTTATAAAAATAAAACTTATAACACAGTAAAAAATTGTAGTTTTTACCCAGCATAAATTCAATTTATCGTTAATATTTTAGGAAACTAAACAACTTTTGATAATAATTGTTTATGAGATGCGAACGCTAAGATTATAATTTTTTATCGTCTTCGCTACGCAATGAATAAACCCTAGCCGATATCATCAGACAGACGTACTGCGTATTAGATAAGTGAGGAGAATAAACGGGGAAATTATGTTAATTCGAGATTTCACGCCGAACGTGTGTGAAACTTCAATTTGATATTCAAGATATATACAATATGGTTTTACTTATTCCGTATTATTATGGGATTGCACCGCCAGGGGCGCTATCTACCCTGAGTTATTGTGGAGTGTGTGCCCCTTCCCTCTGCCCAAAGGGAAACACAGTCTTAAGTGATAATTTACATACCTTCGCAGGAAATACAAACTGCTCTACGGGAAAGGTGGATTCTAGGCAGATAAATTTCCACATTATTAATTGCTTGTAATGAAAGTGAAAAGGGATAAATTTGAACATTTTTATCGATTTGAAAGTCTTATATTTTACAATGTATTTATGTACTAGTAGCGTTTTTACACTAATATTTAGAACTTTACTTTGAAATTAAAAAAAGAGTTATTTTGAAGAATTGTTTCAAAGCGATAATTTTTTTTTTGGAAATAGCCTTTAATATACAAAAAATACAATTTGAAAGATTAAAAAAATTACAAGCGCTGTGGCGTAATTAGGTAGACTCTCAAATTCAAACCAAACATCGCTGGTTCGATCCTCGCCAATCGTAAAATGAAATATTTATTTATATTTCACATCTTTCTTACATATTCTCTTCATCCTTTCTATAAACAATGAAACTGAAGTTTCGTGAGTTATTCCTTAAGAAAATGATTAAATATAAAATTACATACTTTTATTTTAAAATTTTATACAGCTATTCATGTATTACACGTAAAATTTATTTAAAATTTCCATATTCAACATAAAAATGTTACATCAAATTATTTTTGAAGTCTTTGATAGCTAGATGAATGGATATTGATTAAAGAATTAAAAGTATATTTTTAAAGTAAATGTAAATAAATAAATATTTAATTGCAGGATTCGAAATTTCGATATAGAACTTTTCACGTAATATTCTCTTCTCTGAAACTTTCTGAAATATAAGAAAAATGCATGTTCTAAAGTGGAACATCAAAGTGCTTAAAATCCTTCATATTGAAAGGATTTTACTTTTTGATTGTTTTCTTAAGTTTTTGTCTGTCGCAAACAAGAGGGAAAGAATTTAAGTCACTTTATCGAAGAATTTTTCATCGTCTTTATCGAAAATCCTTCTAAGTAATTGGGATTGCGTCCATTCGAACGTCTATAGAAAAATATCTACCTTCATTGTAATACGATTTGATGCTGAAAAAGAAAGTGAATCGTTTACATATATACTTTTATTTGACAGTTATAAAATACATACATCTATATTACTTTTATCACAAATTTATTTATCCACGCCGAAGATAAGTTAAGCAAATTAAAAATCATTATTTTAAAATCTGTACACATAAAAAAATCGATATTATAAGATGAACAAATAAGTAAAGTAAAACATGGAAGACAGTAATGTGTTGTACAAAGTAAAAGTAAGAAACATTCGCATGATAATTAATAATGTGATCATTTGATGAAATATTTAGCAAAATCATAATAAAAACATTTCTTTTTAAATTTACTCACATTCCTTCTAATCATAATACTTATAAACATTTCATTACATATTTTAACCCTTTTTACATCAAGCATTTAAGACAAATATATTATAATTTCTCAAACTTTTTTCTCTTTGAGTTTTAATTTTTTTATAATTTACTACTTGATACACATCCCATTAAAAAATATTTTGGTATTTAATTATTGTAATTTTTGTAAGAGCATTTTTAATAAACACATAATCTTACATTTCAAATTATTAAAAGGATTTTTACTGTAAAAAATTTCTCTCGCTTTTAAAGTACGACTTTTGGTTTAGAACTTCCGATGATATTGCCTTTGTTTCTCTTTTGTATTTAAGAGGTAAAATTATCTGTTAATACGTAATACTTTTTGTTTTGGTTAGCGATTTACTTTATACTAGGGAACAATTGGAGTATTGATTGAAATAATATCACAGGAAATATTATCCTTAGTTGAATCTTGAAAGGGTTAGGGTTAGGAGAGGGACGTGCTGACTGTTAGTCTAACTGTAAGGGATGTAACTCCTGAATTTCTTCCTGAAAACTTGTTCAGAACTGGAGGACATCTGCCGACAGCCGGAAGGAGACTGAACCAGTCGACTGTAATTAAAGACACAAACAGACAAATAATAATGCCATGAATCAACAATACAAGCAGATATATTACTTCTAGATGAGTTATTAACAGTTCCTTGTTTAGAGAATACCGAATATGAGAATCATTCTCAGCCTGTTCTTCTTCTTCTTACTCTTATCCGCACCCAATAGTGCATAGAGCACTGCAACGTATTGACTCAGTGTTACTTGATTGTTACTTAAAGTAAGTAAGGTGATTACTCCTGTGCTTCAGAGACCAGTCCAGGGTCCATATTACACAATAATATTTATATTAAATAAATATTATAGTGTAATATCACCAATATTTATTTCCAACTCCCCCTGTTAATCGAATCCGAGACCTCCAGCACGGTAGCTAAACATGCAAACCATAACACCATAGAGCCTTAAAATATATTTTAAAATGGTAATAAAAAATCACAAAACATAAAAAACAAAGGTTTTTTTTCCCTCTGCATAACACATGTTGGTATCCTTTATTTATAATTTCATAAAACAAAATTGGAAACATTTTTTTCTTCAAATCCATACCAGGATGTCTCTAACCAATACAGATGCAGATGTGTATTGAGTAATCGATGTAAAGTAAAAATATTGAAGTAATTGGTATTTATTTCCTATACTTTAAAAATACACCTACTTAAATTTATACAAATATCTAGTTTACCATATTTCTGGTGTCATATTTATTTAATTTAACTTGTTATTTATTTTATTTTTATTTTTAATTTCATAACATAATACATTTTTTTATTGGACTTATAAGTCAGACAAGAATTTTAATACAAGCAGATGCTTAAAAAATCTTATAATAAATACAAAAAAAAAGTGAAATTATTAAATTATTGGATAATTCACAATTTTTAAAACAAGAAAACATTTTTCATCGCCCATCAGCATTCATCAATTTTTTAACATTCCTCAGACCAATTTACGAAGAAACTAATTTGAGTTTTCCTTTTCTTAATGAATAATTCCTTGAATCCTCATCCATTTCCTTTCCCATGTATTATATTGCATCATCCTTCACCCTGAGCCCTTTTATCATACCGTCATCTGTATCTTATAAAATAAATTAAATTTTACTTTTAAATCTGTTAAGAACGACTGATTGCATTGCGTTAACATTATTAACATTATAAGTTAACACCGCATCAATCCGATGTGGTGTTGGTATATAAACGTATCTTTGAAATATAAATCGACGAGTATATTGTGCATATAACGTATGAATAAAAAAAATGCAACATCAATTAATTTATTGAGGTAAATATCACTTAGGGCATGTTTTTCAATGTTGATTTATGAGTTCATTTATTTTCCATAAATATGTGGTATAAGAGGAGCCATTACGTCACCGGGACGTGCTCTCGGGACGCCCATTAGCGCCCTATCGGAGACGTTTCAATCTGGCACGTGTGCGAGGAGCCAGAAGCAAGGCTGCTGTGATAAACCGACCCAAGAATATGAAATAGTCAAAAATCAATATCCAAGTTCATAACTTTGGTACGCAAATGGTTTGGATGTCTGCTGTAATTCTTATTATTTATGAAAACTCTTCGATTTTATTTTATTCTTTGATTTTTGAGCTCTTATTATGATTTCCCAGTGTTAAAGAGCAACAAATAAATAAAAAAACCATCTTTAACATTTATTGGTAATAAATGATCATTGAAAATGAGTAAGTTGAATCCCAGAAGTGTATATGTATATATAATTAATTAAAAAAAATATTACTATTTTTATTTTAAGTATATTTTTTTAATACAAAAAAATGGGGAATAACATATCTTGGGTAAAAATTATGAAACATCCTGTGACTATAAATATAAATATCCGCACAAATAAATGTCTTAGTATCAAAACATGACATGTCCAAAATACTATATTTTCATTGATTGTACTTTTGTTGTTAAACACTATTCAAGGTTACCTCAAAACTTAAGAAAAGGATATTTTAGCTATGGCCATATATAAGGTAATATTATATAATAGATGTTAAAAATATTTTTTTTACAAGTGCATACCTCTCAATATTTGTATTAAAAGCTCATAATACATACAATGGTTATCGATACGTCCGTACTGTCTGGTTTAAAACATGTAACAGATATATCAATATAATAATTGGACGATAATTTATATAACACGATATATCAAGCAGTAACCTTTATCCAATACTATCATGGTTCACAAAATACAGTGAGTGTTCAAAAAATGTTCCGCTTTTATCCGTTTTCGTGTGAAATGTTAATGCCACTGAGTGTTACACATGTTCCCGATAAAACAAATTACCCAATGTATGCATGAGAGCTGAACAGTAATAATTGTTTACCAACTTTCATAACGTGTCGTGAGACCTACACGCTAACGCGTACTTATTGAAATGTAATTTGGATCAAGAACTGGGGGAAAGGGTTAAAGAACTCAACCCCTAGAATCAGATAAATTTGGCTTTCTTGGAATTGTATTTTATTCATTCAATTCGAGTATCAAGAATAATACATGATTTTATTCTGAACTGACATAATGTGTAACAAAATTCCTTTAAAAAAGAAGCTGATTTTTATTTCGTTCTATATGTTGATAATATACCTACGTATATTAACAATATGTTTCAATATATTAAATTAATTTTAATAAACATTCTTTAATAAATAATGATTTATGTTTTACAAAATAATGGATAAAAGTACACATACTAACTAACCATTATGAGATAAAAGAACGCCACACCAATCTGTCTCTACAAACAATCTTCGATTTATCTACATTAAATCATCTTCTCAAACATATGGTTTTAATACTTGTAAATGGTACTGATCTTACCATTTACAAGTATTTAAACTACTAGATTATTTCAAGTTTTACTCGGTCTTCCTCTGTTTCTTTTAAGAAGTACATTTATCTCATAAATTTGTCTTAAAGTTCATTCCTTACACTTTCCATTTCAATACAATTTTTATTGAATTTTATCGATAATGCTTATCTCACCTTTTGCATTTTTTCCTTTTATTACCATTCAAACATCTATCATACATCGTTTTAACGCACATTCGTCTCAGAGATCGCATTTCGACATTCGCATTCAGTCTAATTTCATTCTTCTTTTGCCAATTTAATGCTGCACTTACGTTTATTTCATACATTATTTTTTACACACTTTATTTAAAAGAAAAAAATGTTTGTATGTTTCATTACACATTTAATTATCTTTTTGCAGCACATAAACGTTTGTTCATTAAAATAAAAAAAAAAACTCAAAAGTGATTTCGTTTAAAATTAAATAAATTATCAAAAAACTAGTTAACGCTGTTGATAATTAAGGCATAGGATTTGTTGAAAATACAAATATTGTAGTAACGTATTTCAGCTTGCCTATATGTCGACATTTAGCACAATGTACCCAAGTTTAGTATCGCATGTGCTTCTGCTATGCAAATGAAACTGTCCGAGCAATTCTCAGCTTTATTCCGTGGTTTGCGAATTTTTGGCGCACTTTTCGCAAACTAAACCAACCATCCGACCGACCAACCTAAATGCAAAACTGCGGAATATATTCAACCGTATGAATAATCAAACACATTTAAGGTTGATGTATGTCTGTATATCTGTAATTGTATTATTGATACGAGTATGTTATCGTTCTGGTTATTTTCAACATTAATAACATTTTTCAACTGTTTTATATTTGTTTTCATTTTATGATTGATTTGGCGTTTGATTTGTAGAACTCCATTTTAATTTGTGTATTAATTTTAAACCAAATACAGATTTTTTTTTCAGTTTACTAACTTAGTAGACTCAAAAAATGTGTGTTTGATTTAAAATTTATACATTAAGTTTTAATTTATGTTTAAAACAATTAGAACTTTATGTATTAATTTTTTTTTGGCATCACAACATAGAGACGAAGAAATAAATAAAAGTCTAGGCATTTACATGTTGTCTACGACTCGTCATAATGTGGTTTACGTGCTCTATAAGCGTTACCAATTAACCAATTAACCATGATTGACAACCACACTACTCTAATTTTGTTAGTAATTTTTTTTTCTTGTAAAACTAGACGATATTTCGACTAGTATTTTATAATTTTTTGCTCAAAATATTTTTAACAAAAATTTACAAAATGTTTTCAAATTATTATTTACAGATTACGGATTTTGTTTCACATTGACGTTTGATTTGTTAAGGTTTATTTTAATATCTTCTACAAAGATGAAAAAAAATTATGTAAATTTGGGCAAACATAGAGCTTACGACCTAAAATTAAAAGCTTATTTAAATAATCACTTTATACACATGCCACATGATCATTTTACCCATCGTCAATAGAAAAATCTTGATTTAAATAATTTCTTAGTTCAGAAAAATCCAGAATTAATAAACAAAATTTGTATACTCTAAAATTAAGCGATTTTCTTTTGTTGTAATATCTATCCATTTTCAATTTAAGTTTACCTCGGTATAAACCTCTTTTTCTCAATAATCTATTGTGTACACGTGTATCGATGTATTCCACATCATTTTTTATTCACCGATGCATCCCCATACGGTGTTTGAAAATAATGCGGAATGCATCAAAACACGTGTCACATGAGATATTATTAAATAGTTATTTACCAAGAAACACTTGTATTAATAAAAAAATGTTTTGCGTGTGTATGTCTTTGTTATTTTACATAATATAAATGCGACAGAATGCTACAATTAACAGTTCCGTCCCAATGCATACAGCTCTCTCACTGAGATGAACCGTGCCAACATAATAAAACCTTTCCCAATATCAATAAATATGGAAAAGCAAAATTAATAATCGTTATGTTTCATATCTGAAATACGTTACCATTTTTCATGAATCAAAAAAGACGATTGCTCATAATGAAATCGCTACATTCAAAGAAACGAAAGCCTTTAATTCCACCGTCAGTGCAGCTTGCACTACCAAGTTAGCCATCAAGTTTCCCAGCTTATCATGCTCCGTTCACTTTATTCCATCCCTTCAGGCTACTGAGGTTTTATATTGGGGTTGAAGGCTGCCGAGGGGTGGGCAGGAGCAGTAGGGGTCGACCCTGTGCCCCGGGCGTTCATTAGATGATTACCTTTTTTATTATTCGATATTGAAAAGGTCGAGGAGGAGTTTAATGTGAGTGAAAGCAACATTGAATTGGACGACATTATTGTAGTGACTTAAATGGTTAAATTTAAGATTTTGTTGTCAACATATCATAGATGAAGAAAAATATGGAAGTCTGGGCATTTACGGGCCTTAAAAAATGAAAATAATAAAAATAACTCTTTTAATTGAAATCAATATAAATAATTCCTAAGTGGACAAAGCAACATGATTTGGACACACTTAAAATATTGTGAGTTGACGATTGTAGTTAAAAAGAATTAGATTTTTTTAACGAGTTGTAGTATCTTTCCCGAAAATACCCTTTCTCATGAGTTATCTTTAAGTGCTTTCTCCACCCTTCAATTAAGTGATTGTTTCCAATACGTCGTCTGATAAATAAAAGCGTAAAAATAAAAGCAGGCATCTTTACTGCTTATAATCTCATATAATGTATTTCCATTGCTGCAAATGGTTCACATTAAGATTAAACACATTGAGAGTGATTTCATTACTATAATCGTATTAGAAATCAACATAATTAAGGAACTTTAAACCGAAAGACTTTAATTATTCGCAACAATAAACCGTTAAAATGTGTTGGTAAGAAAAATTGTATTAATGATTTTTTTAAAGGTACTTAACGTCTTGATCAAATGTAAAGAAAAAATAAAATGGAAGTCAGGATATTTACAGGGCTTACTACCTGTCGCATGCAAGTGATCACTTTATATACGTGAAACATTCAGCATTCTACCCATGATTGTCTACCACAGCACTCAAATTTCGGAAGTTGAATTTATCTTTCAATCGAAACTTTTTTTATGCTAGTAATCGACACCATCTGTGGTGGAATTGAGGTTTTTGAAAGTTATTTTTTTTGGTAGAGAGTTTTATAAAATGACTGAAGGATTCTTCCCGAATTACACATTTTACACACTTGGTGACAGTTGAAAACAGTTTTTTGAATCTTACATTTTGACCGGTTATTTTGTTCATAATATTTTGTGTATGTCCAAACCTTCAAGTATCAAATGTGAATCTGTCACGAATATATAAATATAAATAAATTGTTAGCCCTTCGTTAGTCCAGACTCCATATTTTCCATTTCCTTTGTTGAGATATCAATTCAAATAACTGCTTAGTGGACAAACCCAGATTTGTTTACAAAGATTTTGACACCCAACAAAATATTAAAAATTTATTTATTTACATGTTTTAAAACTTTTTTTTGGAATATCAAGTATGCAATAATTGATATTCCAACATTTAAGTAATTCAATTTTCAGATATTCAAACCTCCCAGTAAATTTCAATATCACAATCCATGTTCACAAAATCTGGATTATCTCCAATTACAGGAGTTATTTTCATATTATTTTTTGACATCTCATCAAAGATGAAGAAGAATATGGAAGTCTGGGCATTTACGGGGCTTACGACCGTCATAGGCTGGTTTGAGTGATCACTTTACACACGTGTAACATTCACCAATTCTACCCATTATTGACAACCACACTACTCAAATTCTTGGAAGTTCTATATATATGAACCAATTTAAATCCTTGTTCTTGAATCACTAGAACTTCACTAGAGACATCTATTGGTGAGATGTAAAGAAGCTTTTTATTAAGCAGAAACTCTTATATTAGTATGTGAGATCCGAATCCCGGATTATAATCACACACATGAGAAACGCCAGAAAATACCATTTTCATTTTTATTATTAAGCTTATAATTTGACCAGATAATTTATTTACAACATTTTGAGTGTGTCCAAATACTTGTTCACAAAATCTGGATTATCTCCAATTAATTAATTGGAGATAATCCAGATTTTGTGAACAAGTATTTGGACACACTCAAAATGTTGTAAATAAATTATCTGGTCAAAGCACAATCCATAGTCAAAATGACAATATTAATCATTCTTGCCCCCAATTATGCTCGACAATTAAAAAAGCGAATAATATTAAGTACCTAGGCATTATAATTGATAGTAATTTGAAGTGGAAAGTACAAATAGCCACTATGGTCAAAAGAATTAGGAAACTTATTTATGTATTCATTAGACTAAGAAATATTTTATCTCTAAAACTTATAAAAACAGTCTATTATGCTTTAATACAATCAATTCTGCAGTATGGAATTATAGGCTGGGGAGGAGCTTATAAGACAAACTTAAAATCACTCTCTATTATTCAAAAAAAGATTACAAAAATAATTCTTAAAAAGCCCAGAACTTACCCATCAAAACTAGTATTCGAAGAACTTAATATACCAACTATTGAAGAAATTTTTAATAAAGCCGCTATCTTACAAACTTTTAAAGAAAAAAACTATTGAAGTGCAAAATTCAAGTAACTCTAGATATTCTAATAATTTAATTTTGCACAGATGTAAAACAACAGCAGCGTTAAACCATTATACGTATATAGGTAAAAAAAACTTTAATAAACTTCCGGAAAACTTAAAATCTATAAAAAATTATCAAACTTTTAAAACTAAAATTAAAAAATATTTAAGACTCACCCCTTCCTAGACTCCATACCAAAGAATGTTTATTTTAAATTTTTAATTTACCTTGTTAATTTTTTATTTTAATTTTAATTTACTTTGTTTTAATTTACTTAGTTTATAAAAAAAAATTAAGATAAATGTGAAACGAACTCCCTCTCTAAACACAAGTATCTACTTTATTAGAGAGGTAGAAACGTTAAATATAAGATGTTCTGTATATTTACCTATTTTGTATTTCAAAAATGTATTTTTGTAAAAAAAAATAAAAAAAAAAAAAAAAAAAAATTCTTCAATGAGTTTATTTTTCTAAACGATATAACACAAAGTGTAGATGAATTCTCAATTCGAAAATCAGATTATACTATGCTTTTACTACACTTTTTCTTTATCAATTCCTTTTTGCGCCTGATACATATGTACATCTGTGACACTACACATATGTACCTGCTTTTGTGTCATATAAATATAAATAATTTGAGGGGTATATCAGATTGGTTACATTATATCTTGGAACAGGAAATGTGGAATGAAATTTTTAGTTTAAGATATGACTTTTATTTATATCGTATCGACGTCTTTGAATAATGAGAAATCGAATATATTTGGTGTAATATAAAACTTTTAAGTTGCTAATATGTGAGCCTAAACGTTAAAATTTAAAAATTGATTAGTGATATTTAAATTTTACATACATTTCTTAAGTTTATTTTTATCAAAAAGGGATAACCTTTAAAGCATTTTAAGATATTCTAGGTTTTTCAATAATAAATCTAAAATTTGTTAATTTTTTCCTCGCACTTTTACTTTTCGATTAATGATAAAAAAATAATGGATAAAGTCCATTGTTTTAAAGAGAAATACCTAATAAAAATGTCTACAATCAGTTCGGTCGGAGAGACAAACTTTTAATATATGCAAAGCCTTCAAAGCTCCAAGGGGGCGGAGAAATCACGACCCGATTTGTTCTACGAACGGACTAATACTATGATTTCAAATAGATTGAACTTTTCCACAATCAGATTTTTCCGGAATTGAGTTTTTCCTTGAGAGACTGTCGTTAAATGTTTTCTGAGGGATTCGACAGTTGGAATGAATAATGGAGACCTAGTAAGTGATTTACGAAAATATTGAAATGGAAGTTTTTTGTGACATGGCCATTTTCATAGAATATATCCACTTGAGTGCTTATGCTTTTTAAATAAAATAAAAATATTGTTTTTTGTATTTTTTTTCGAATATTTTAATTTTATTTAATTTATCCATATAAACCCTCTATGTGGCACAAATGGAGTCCACAAATCACCTATGGGCTCTTCTACCGAAGACTGCTGACAAATTGTCAGCTGTGGATTTCTTGGGAGCGGAAACGTACGTAAGCTGGGAATAGGTAGGTTACAAAACCTTACTCAACTCATCCATAAATAGTGAGGAGAACTCACATTTAAAAGAAGGATTTGTCAATTAAAGGATTTTTACAACTTTCGAAATTTGAGTAGTGTGGTTGTCAATCATAGCTTAAATGGTGAATGGTACACATGTATATAATGATCATATAAACCAGCCTTAGAAAGGTCGTAAACCCTGTGAATCGTAAACCCAGACTTCTTAATTTTTTTCATCTACGTTGGGATGTCAATATAAATAACTCCTTAACCCAGATTTGTGAAAAGTTTTCACCTACAAAAGGTCACCTACTAAGGACAAAATTAAAATATTTTACAAACACGTCTGTCTCGATAAAAGAGAGCAGCTATATGCAGCAGCAGGCAAACATTTTTACTAAATTTTTTTTTGAACATTTAAAATATCACACCGTCCAGGCAACGAAATAACAGAATCCCATATTGTTAACACCTTTCCTACCTTTTTTTTAATTTCGCTCAAATCGTATCCTTTCATCACTTATGAATATAGCAGGTTTGTTCATTTGAAAACAACGCGCTCGCAGAGTAAGCCGTCTCCGCCTAGCGCCGGGGTCCGCGTGTACCCCACCCTCGCGGGTAGGTAGGGAGGGTGGGAGATGACCCCTCCGCGGGTGGAGCGTGTTTACACATAATTATTCCGCATCGCGACATCTTTTCCTACCTATAAACTCCATATTCCGACACACGCGTAGTGTCTGCGATAAAGTGGGGGCTTATCTGGAATAATCTTGTTTGAATTCAAATTAAGAACGATTTAATTCTTATTTTAGATTTATTAACTTTGATTTATTTATTATTTAATACGGTTACGAATATTTAAAAATAAATATCAATTAATTTACAGACATTTAAACAAAAGCAAAACTCTTGTAATTTTATTAAATATTTTTACAACATTTCTTGAATGTTTTTCGCAGATACTTTGTGGCAAATTTTATAAACTTTATAAAATTAAACAACTTTGTTTTAACCACTTTTATTGGTACACTTTATCCAAATTTGTGGAAAGGGAAGGGAAATTAACTATGGGGAATTAATTTCAATGTTTTAGAATTTAGTACATTAACACTGATGATGACAAGGTTCTTGTCAAAACCGATTGGATAAAGTGTACCAATATAAAGTGGTTCAAACAAATTTGATTTATTTTATAAAGTTACAACAGTTTTTTTTATAATTTAATTAATTTTGTATACATTTCTACTTTACAATATTAAAATAAATAACGTAGTTCTCTCCAATAAAGAGGTCTTGTGCTTGGAGAGGGCTTAGTCTTTTCTTATAGTTTTAAAATAAATTTCATGTTATGTTTTTTTCATTGTTTGCAAACCATAAATAAATATACGAGTACTCGTTTTAATAATTTCTGTTTGTTGTTTTAAGCTTTATTTAAGCTGTGAATGTGTTCAAGTAACGCATTTCAGTTTTCATGGATTAGCGGAATGTTCCACATTAATGTTTTTTAAAATAATGCATTGCATATTAATTTAACATAAATTTAATTAACTACTTATTTTTCAAAACATAACAACGACAAGGTTTTGGCAAGAACTTTGTCATCATCAGGGCAAAACATGCACTAAAAGTATTACAGAGAACATGTTTAACCCTGATAATCACAAGGTTCTTGTCGAAACCGGTTGGAGAATAAAAAGCACATAAAAAGTGGTTAAAAACGTTTTATTTTATGAAGTGTATTTATTTTCTAGTTCAATATAATCTATATATCTTTCCATATATTATAAATATTTTGTATGCACACATAATTTATATGTTCGAATGTACCATATCATGTACCATATCACGCAGTTTTTCCACTCATAATTTTCAATCAAACTAATTGTTTTTAAAATGACAGGTAATAAACGTAAAGGTTTATGAATGCAGAATTGCCGTTTGCCCCATAAGCTGCCAAAGCTCCCCCCCATCCTGTATTATGCGTACTCGATGACCTCTGGTACATGTATACAAACATTGAATATTCCACACACGTCCTAGGGGTCACCTAAATATAGATTACGAACTTGATTAGACACGTCATATTCACGGTGCTTTGCAGTGAAAATTATTTTACGGGAAAAATTAAGTTGGAACAGCATTACCACATCGCTCACTCCTTTCATGATCGTCATAAATCAAAAATCGTCAATTTTCAGTTGTGCATGTTTTCGGAATGCCCAGAAAATGTTCTATATCCCAGGAAAAGAGGCATATTTTAAACTTAATATTTACTTGCTACAGGGCAGAAAGTGTTGTTTTTGCATTTTGAAGAAAAAGTATTGTTTAATTAATTTTTTAAATAAACTAAATATTTTTCAAATGGAGAAAAAACGTTCAGGTTTTACCTAAATGGATCTGTTACACAATAAAAAGTTAAATAAGTGGCTAGATATTTATTTTTAATGCGATGTATTATATTTTTAAACTTTAAAAACGTTCTCCTGAAAAATCAAGTTTTTTGATTTATGACGTTCTTGAAAGGAGTGAGCGATATGTATGAGAAGACCTTTGTGATTCTTACACTGAAAAACACGTTTTTTTTTTTAATTGTGTTATTATTGAGTGTTTTAAAGGAAGAAAACAGTGCTGGGTTACGTACGTGCTTATTTAGTTTTACTTATCATTCAAATATGTTACATGTAGGCTGAGATAAGAGGTAGAGCATTCACCCTTAGAGTTAGTTAGTTACTAGTAACTGTTTCACAAAACTTCTTGTAAAATAAGTATTTCGTAAAATTACTCGTAAAACAACTGTTTAGAGAAATAAACTATTTTACAATAACAGTTTCAAGTTATTTAACTATCTTTATTCAATCACAAACATGTAATAAGAGTCAAAATTAATGATTGCTTTAAATGTGTTATATTTTATTATAATTTCCTAAACCTTTTATTTATGAGACGGCGTATTGCAATATTTATATATTATACATATTTATATATATATATATATATATATATATATATATATATATATATATATATATATATATATATATATATATATATATATATATATATATATATATATATATATATATATATATATATATATATATATATGGTAGTCACTTTGTGCTAAAATCTATATTTTTAGAATTTATTCACCACTATTTATTAAATCTGTCGTGACACGTATTTCGATGCATTCCGCATCATATAGTGTTTGAAAATGATGCGGAATGCATCAAAATACGTGTAACAATAGATTTAGTGGTATTAACTGAGTAAAACTTAAATTAAAAATTACATATATTGTTAGTATCAATGAACATTTATTAAACCAATGAATGAAACGTTTTGGGTATGCTTTGCAAATATATCTTTCCTTATTGCATTTAAACTCAAAACCGTCAGTAAAACACGATCAAATGTTTCATTTTAGGTTCCGTTATTCTCCTGCACCTTCTCTTACATTCTGGAGGATAGATATTTCCAGAATGGAATTGAACCAAAATGACAAATTTCCCTGTATGTGATTTGGGAAGCGAGCATCTTGCCAGCGATTCTGACCCCTATTCTATTAAGGAATAAGGGTCTCCGGAATGGGCTATTCCATGGTAATATATGGGCCAGTCTCCACGTATAGCGGAACAAATGGTACTGCAGTGATGCTGCTATCGCTGCTGATTTTAAGATTTTTAACCCACTACTAGTGTAGACATACACCGATCATTTTAAACCAAAACTCTTTCGACATGTTCCATCAATCTCCCTTCACGTCTTTTACTTAAAATAATAATACTTTATTTTACAACATATCATCCCAATGGCACGTACCATTACCTTTTATACTATATCTTATACTTAAATATGAAATTAATCCATTATCATTTCATATATCGCTCACTCCTTTCAACAACGCCATACATAAAAAAACAAGATTTTTCAGGAGATCGTATTTAAAGTTTAAAAATAAAATTAAATTTATTAAAAATAAATACCAAGCCACTTATTGTAGTTTTTACTGTGCAACAGATCTTTTTAGGTAAAACCTGAAAGTTTTTCCCATTTGAAAAATACATAGTATATTAAAATAAATAATTAAATTATACCCTTGCTTCAAATTGCAACAACACTTTCTGCCTGTAGCGGCTTAAAAATAAATATATGCCACTTTTGCTAGGATATAGTACATTTTCTGGGCATAAATGAAAATTGACGATTTTTGATTTGTGACGTTGTTGAAAGGAGTGAGCGATATACAAGCTTTAAAAGTTAATAAAATATGGATGTACGATAATGGGCAGAATGGTGAACGTTTCAGAAGTGTATAAAGTGATTAAAGCCAGCCAAATCTGTACGAGGTCATAATTCCTGGGATTATCTGATTTCTCTTTCTTACAAATAAAAAAAAAACATAGATGCATAATTCCTCTAATGTTGACATACCAAAAGCATTGATATATCATCCGCAGGGTGAATAATCCAGTGTTTGAGAAGTAAAACTGATTTTCTCCTGAAAATGAAAACATCTGTACTTTCGAAACTAGTCGTGTGTTATGAAATAAAACTCACTCAGTGGTATTATGAAAAGTATAATTGAAAAAAATCATCATGTCTTTCCACGAAGTAAGGGTCGAATCAATAAATAATATAATATAAAGTTTTATAAAATAAAACTAATTTTATTTCTTAATATTTTCAGTTTTCAGACTAGGGTATAAAATTTACACAGGGTAAATTAACGCTTATTACTTTGTTTTTCATTAATTAAGATGGGAATACAAATTGAGATTTCACATGTGTCATACAAAAGCCCAGATCACAACGTTTCCAAAGCAGGCAAGCTCGGCTTGAACAGCGATTTATATTTTACTTAATATTGATCGACCTAAAAATATCTTCTCTATGTTACTGGTACTTTATTGTACCTGTAACCCAGACACATTACTAGGGTAGATGCTAACCCCAACCCAGTATCGGTTCTAGTGCAGTCCAATATAGGGGGTGCTGCAGGGTGCAACATACCATCAACTGAACTCACCCCCGCGCTGTACAAAAGGGAGAGCATTTTATGGTTATGTTGAAATTTCGACAGATTTTCTTTATCGGTTTAGGTTACAAAAGCACTAGAATGTTTCAATCTAAAATATTGTAATTTTTTTTTTCTGTCAACATGGTTTTCTCTAAAAATATTTATTCTGGCAAAAACTAAATTTTCACCCTAAAGACGAAGGCATGATTTTGGTTTATTTGGTTTGGTGAATGTGAGTAAAATAACTGGTCAGATTTAAAGCAAAATCAAAATTGTAAATCATGTATTCAAGCGTCTCCTGGTATATAAAAATAATCCGGTTTGGATTAAATAAAGGGTCTCTGAAAAAGGCTTTCTTAAATAAACTATAGATGCTGCCATGAGATAAAACATTAAGTGACATGAGATGTATGATATATGTGTGAGTTCTAAAAAATTAGGTATTGTGATTGCCCTTCATAGGTAGAATGGTGAATTTGTGTGTAAAATGATCACTAAACTAGCTTATGGCAGGTTATAAGCCCTATAAATACCCAGACATTACCCAGACAATACCCAAATATTCTTCTTCATTTATGCTGATATTTGAAAAAAATATTTTAAAAATTAAAAAAAAAAAGAAAAAAATATAAAGCAAGTATAATACGAACTTTGATACAATTGATACCTGCACACCCTCAAATAACATTTCCGCAAATCCAAGATCATCCCTGACCCAAGACCCTACAGAGAATCCTTCACAACCCTTCGCTCAAACTTTGCCCTGAAAGGTATTGAATAAAAATAAGTTTCATCCCCGAGCTCTGGGGTGGTGGTTCCGTTCATATATCTGTTTGTTTTGATCTCAACAATAAGTTTTTGTTTGCCGGCGGATATATTGCAATCCGGAGAACTCTTTGTAGTACTTGGAACCGAGGTTTATTTTCATATTTTGGTCTTTGAAACGAAACCTGTTCTGTAACAACGATTACAGGTGAAATGAAACATATTGCTTAAAGAGGGCAATATATTTCTTCAAAAATGGGATTTCTCATTCAACTGTTCTTCCTTCACACAAATTTTCTGTCTGTATATAATAATTATCTAAAAAATAATACTAAATGATCAAAATAGTAGTTTTTTTATTACTTTTAAGACTTAAAGATTGAGATCATTAGAACATGGTAACTCCAAAATGTTTAATTTGTATGTTTTTGAGGCATAAATTTAAATAGAACGAAACCTTAATTGAAAAAAACTATTAATATTAGTTTCTATTTTTTTCTCGTTAACTTTTTTTATGTTTATTGTTTTTTCATATTTAAATTGAATTATTTCCTATTAAATTCTTGTGAAAAAACGGACTTTTATCTAATTAATTGATTCACCGGTCCTTTTGTGGTGAAATATGTATGAAACCTTTTAAATAATTTTTTACCAGGTTTTAAAAGTAAAACTATTTGTGAAACTTCATTAAAACGCTTATTTTGTCAAATTCAACTATTTTATCAAACACCGTTACTAACGTAAGTAAAACATGTCACAATAAGTTGACCAAACAGTGGTATTTACCAAGTAAAAGACAAATTTAATAGAAACCTTTTCATGAAGTCAATTTAAAAACCCGATGACAATCTGTTTAAATCGAGGAACATTATAATTATTTACATTTAATTCTTTATTTTCATTATGTATGTATTTAAAAAATAAATCGTTAAATCGTAAAATTTATTCATGTTTAAATTAAATTAATATTTTTTAAATTCGTACCTGAAAATTAACCTTCCTTTGAATACTCTAAATGTTTGCTCTCTTAGTGTGCAAGTAAAGTTTGTTTAAGGAAATGAAATTTAGGGAAATGAAAATTATATTAGATTTTTTTAAAAAAATAAATGGTTTAAGTGGTATATTATTATTTTAAACAAAGCAAAAGTAACGTTTTTTAGTTAGCCTCGATGAAACAAAGCATTCAGAAGCGGCAAGAGAAGAAACGGAAGATTTGTTATTTTTCAATTTATCCGCGCGATAAAACGAGCATTTAGTAGAATAAATGCGGACAATCGAATTATGCTAAGTTCCTTTGGAAATAAAAGAACTCGTCTTGAAGTGCCATCTCTGAATAATATTTGTAAATTCCTCCAGCGCATAAAATAAACCTTTCGGAATGAGATGATCAAGATTAGTCTCCGAATTGGAAGGACGAGGAACCCCATCCGAGTGAGGATCATGGATTTAAAAATGAAATAGTAATAGATGGAAATGAACAGGGTCGGTGCTGGATATATCAATCAATGTCGTGCATATCTTAAGATTGAATTAACTTTCAAAAACTTTAAATAATAATTTTCCAGTAACATAATACCACTGAAATCAGTATTATTGAGACACTTAGTAATAAGGCACAATTTCGAGCCAAATTATCACTTTTCTTTTCATATGAATAAGTCTGTTGAAGGAAAACGATAAAAATCAATAGACAATTAGTAATGATCTTGGCAAAATATAAGTTTTTTTTGGTATTTAAAAATATCAATCTTCTTTGTTCAATGTTCTTTCATTATTTTCAGCTTGTCGCGAAAATGAAATCGCTAATATTGCCGGAATGGAGAAGTTAACTTCTAAGGAAAGGAAAGCCTAGAACAGTAAGGAGTTGCAACCATTGAAGAACTTTACTCTTCAATTGGTTTTTTCACCAAATTTCAATTTAAACTAAGACTGAATGAACATGACATCGATTACGTATGGAAGATAGAATGACAACTTACTTTGATATTACTTCTTTGGACATTTATTTTTATCGACTTTGGAATATTAAAACCACTTATGTATCTGTATTGATATGAAGTTCAAGACCGATTTTTTAAATGAATAATTGTTTTGTTTTATTATTTTAAAAAAAAAAACAAGATTAAAGTAATAACTATTATCTGATAAGAAGTAAGAACCTTTACTATTGTATGGAACTCGTTCAAGGAATTCGTTCAATATATAATAAAAGCAAGGTGATATAACATGGTGATAAGATGATATTAGTTAAGGAGAGAGAAAATAACACAATTTCTCTCTTTATTATGTCATTTGCTTCAGCATTATTTTTTATGTAATACTTCATGGGTGTGATGCTTGTTTATAGAAGGAAGCAAAAACTGTTACTATACTCTGAGTACATGAAATTACTTATTTAACAATTAATATAACACTTCAACGCATCACACAACTTCGTTTTGACGTTGACTTTTTCCCAAATACACGTATACCTAATTTGAGTTACTTGTCAGGATTTATGCCGCGAAGTCCTCGATCCGGCCCCGGTGGCGGGAGTAAGTGCGGCCGACGCTGGCTCCATCTAGCGGCGGTCTGTAATCCTAAGCCGATTGGTGTTCGCCTCCCCGGCTGTAAATAAACCAAACCATTTGAATACTGCCTCTGTAACTACACGGGAAAATAAAACTACAAGGAATACCGAATAAAATATAAACACATTTAGTCACAAGTAGGATCGTTTGTGAAAAAAATATATATTTATTTCATATAAGTAACTGTACAGGAGAACTAATTTTATTTTAGTTTTTAAGACCTTCAATGAGAACTTAAAAAAAATTGAAATTCATAAAAACCACATATTTTAAACAACTAATTGTACCTTTAATTAGTATCAACTGCACAGCATGCATAGAAAACGTACACAAAAAATATATATTAAACTTCAATTTCTGATTTTTATCCATATCCATTTTTAATTAAATTTTACTTGTTAAATGCCACTATTTCTTAAAATCAGATCCTTGCGGTGTTTAAAAATGATGTCAAATCCATCGAAACACTCGTCACAGAAGATTTATACAAAAAGTGGTATTTACCAAGTAAAATTTTAATAAAGAACTAGAGTTTAGTCTTCATTGAAACTATTACATAAAAATATCTTAATTGTAGTGTTTTTTTTTAAATGTAAAAAAATATTATAATATCTACATAACTCCCTCTCAGTTCCCTCATTCACCCTTTTTTGTACGAGGTCCGCCGTAATTAGCTGTGAAATGTAATTATAGCTCTGCAACCCTCTTTGCGAATGACAATTTCCTGTCAATAAAAAAACCAATCAAATACGAAACGAAGAGGAAATAGCAAACATGAAAATATTTTTAACATCATAATTTTGTTATCCAGTGTATTTCCCGTGAAATATTTTTTATTTTTTAAAACATGTTTATAATCGATAATTTTACCATATTTCATCAACGATAATTAAGAAAAACATTTTTATTGACATCTCAACATAGATGAATAAAATATGGGAGTCTTAAGCGAAAGCGGAAAACCTCAGAGACAAAACTATCATGTCTGAAGGGCGGCAAAAGAGGATAAAAGTGATGTCCCGTTTGGACTGTGCTAGTCTGGAAGTTGGAAGTTGGCCATGAATTGACGACGTTTTAATCTATTTATTTTTTGTATATCATTATCATCATCATCCTATTATTATTATTATTACTATCCATATCTTTATAAGCGCCCTTGATAAGCATTTACGAAAATGGCGTTATCCAAATTATTCAAATTATTATATTATTGTGCTTCGACCCATCATATGTTGGTTCTAGGTGATCATTTAATACAGGTGTTACATATGTATACATGAAAAGATGTGTCAATTTTAGGATAATGATCAATTCATAAAGCGCCATTTTCGTAAACTGTTACCTCAGGGTGTTTTCCTGTGATTTAATCGAGATAAAGGAGATAATGGAAATGATGAAGATAGCAAATGCGTTTTTAGTTTTTTTCTAAACATCATCTCACTGTCACTGTTTCTAACTGCTGGTGGAAGAGCATTCCACGCTATTGCTCCTGCAACGGTAAATTTAGTGCGCAGGCTACGAGCTGATAAGATCATTATACCAATAGCAGTCGTTGTAGCCGATTGACACGTCTGTCAAGCAATTTTTTTTGCTTTCTTCTTTTACGTCACCCATCTCTCCACTGCTGAATGTTGGCATGTACATTTTTTTCTAGACTTCCCTTGTCAATAATTTTTCAATCCACTCACTCCATGCGACGGGGATAATGTCGTCGGTCCATCTTTTCTGAGATTGGCCTATTTCTTTTTTCATGTTCCATTGTCTCCACATAAAGTTTACTAATAATAATAAAAAAAAACGATTTTGAATAAAATGTGAACTGTTTTTATTTGTTTATTAATTTTTTTTAAATAGTTACATAATTTTTAAACAAACTTTTACTTTTATGGATTTGGTAGTCACTTGTGATTATATCTTATTCATTTTTAATTTGAATTTATTTGATACCTACATACCCTTTTTTCTTAAAATCTATTGTGACAAGTATTTCGATGCTTTATTTTTGAGGTAGGAGGATAGTGAGAGAAACCCCCAATTTAATTTACTATTATTATATTTTTAATTTGAATAACAATGAATGTAGAACAATGGGATCATTGCAGTGAAATTAATGAAACATAACTGAGCAGTAAATTTCCAAGACGCCGTTGATTGCATTATCATTGCAAAGTAAAGCTGCGAGCATGAAAGGAGAAAGGAGAAAGGAGGCAGACCGGATTAAGTGGGAATTTATCATTTTAATACATAAATTCTCATCGCGTCAAATTACCTACGCCACATTTTACGACGAGGAATTTTATTGGGGGAAACGCAGTTGGAACGGGAAATTTCGCTACTTACATAGCCTCTTACGAATTAAGATTATGGCTAGGCCTAGAATACGTAATGATCGTCTAGGTGGCATTGCGCGACACATTTTAAGGGAAAAAAGCCTTTCAGAAAGTAGTATACTCGTGTAAAATGTAATATAACAACATTTTGAGTGTGTCCAAATACTTGTTCACAAAATCTGGATTATCTCCAATTACAGGAGTTATTTTCATATTATTAAACCAGCCTATGACGGTCGTAAGCCCCGTAAATGCCCAGACTTCCATATTCTTCTTCATCTTTGATGAGATGTCAAAAAATAATATGTAATATAACAATTAAAAATTAAAAAAAATAACTTAGTGGATGCAAAGTTTAGTGGATCATTAATAAAAAATAATAATTATCCTATGCACAATTGGGTGCGGAAGGAGTGAATTGTATGTAATTTTAAAAATAAAATGTAGAATAAAGGTTTTTTAATATAAATTGTAAAAAAATAACAAGTTTTCCTCAGATTAAGACAAAGCCATAAAAATGTGCAATTTTTCAATTGTGAAATATAATTAAAGTGTATAATTATATCTATACTATTTCACTTACATGTTATAAATATCTCCTCATCAAGTTTGAAATATTCATTTAAATAAAATCTAAATTGATATTTTCCTATTTAATTTGAACACTTCTTTCAAAAATAAAAAAAAAATCAAACTCATCTTTTTACGTCAAGTCGTCACTGACGTTAATTTCGTTAGTGTAGATCAGACTCACGTTATCTTATGTCAAGTAGTTCAGTAAATTTTTTTTTATGGATAATGTGATAATATTTTGTACTTGTATAATATTTACCCAGTGAAAAATCAAAAACATGATTCTAATATGTACTAACAAGCAAAATACGGAGGCTGTTATAATACGTATATTTTATTTTGTAAGTTGAATTAAAATTATGGATTTCGAGATATGTTAAATTTGAAATCATTTCGGTATATTTTTAGTTTATTAGAAATCCCGAACCGCGATTACCATATTACGAATTTGCATTTAAAATACGGTGGTTTCCAGTTAATTTAAGCATAATATCATCTACAGCGTAGCCGGGATAAGAAAAGTAATTGTGAACAACGAGGAACTAAGTGGGAAATGAAGGAGAATAGGTTCACACGATTACCGCTAAACAAAACAAATCCACGGGGATTTTGTTTGCTCTAAGCTAACAGGGGAGACCTTACAGGTGTCTACCGTGACATGCTTGGGATAGAGCTATCTCCCTCCCCAACTCAGGGTTGCCACTTACCAGGATTTTTATTTTATTATTTTAATTAATCGTTATATGCGGCGAGTCGTATTTTCAACTTTTATTTTGGAATTGATGAGGGTCGAAATTTCTATTTCGGCGTCAGTGTGTTTTTATTGGTTGATCTTGGAGATTGTATCTCCGCGTACGTGATTTTTGAATATTTAACGGACGAAATAGGCCTTGAGGTAGTTTTTCACAAAAATGGTGATATTTAAATTTTACATAATTTTTGACGTATATAAAATGCTTTTTGGAATTTATTTAGTTAAATTGTATTAACATATAAAAAATAAAAGCTTTCGTATAAAATAATAACTTTTTGAAATGTATTTTTTTATTGTGAAAATTGACGTTTTTTTCCCTTACAATGTCAATATTTTGGGTTCGAAAAATTATCAGGGAATAAGCTAAGGCAATGTGTTATGTGTAGTAATAAGGACGGAAACGAAAAATCACGAAATAACTATCGAATCAATTAATGGACGCTTTTTCTTATGAAAATAATCGTGAACAACTTTTATGAAATAAATGAAGGTTATTTATTTACCAATATATTAATCCTTTTTAATAATCCTTAGAAAAAAGTAAACATATCCTTCTTCAGATCGTAGCCGCAGCCCTAGTTTCGAGGACGGAAATCTCCCAGCACAGTATCTAGTCGGTAGTCCATTGTCTATAGGCGCTAATTTTCCCCTCGTTAGGCCTGCTGTTTATTTATTTTACCGAGAGTGAACCTCCTAATGATATCCCACCCCCGACTACCCTACTCCATACACAAACACCGGAAGGGTTTTATATCCTAGACGAAATAAATGCCACTTTCCTAAATAAATAAAGATATTAAAACATTTATTTTTACTGTAATAAAGTGGCCGTTTATATAAGTAGAAAAAAACAGAATTTATTTTCTCTTTTTAAGTAGTTTGCTGTTACCAAAAGTTCAAATTTAGTTTTGCATAAGTATGAACTTACTACAATCAAACCACTGTACGCTGAAACAATCCTTACATATGCATTTAACAATAACTTACACATATATTTATAAACCACCTCTCACCAGAATACACACATGACCATTATTAACACACTTTATGAAACATAATTAAGACCAAAAGATCTGAATATAGAAATACTCGTACATCAAACAAAATTTAACACATTCCTCGTTTAGTCAAAGAAGCTTTGAATATTATGCAATAAAATTGAACAATCTGTATCTATTATCCATAAAATAATTTAATAACAGAATAACGTATGAATGAGCTATTCATAAATGAATAGCTCTTTATAAATAGATTGCATCATTTGGCCAAGTCTTAGTAAATAGGATGATAAAGACTTTAAATATAATTTGATGTATGTTAAAATTACAAAATAGACTCTTGACACGGGAAAACCCAGTGAGGGCGCGTTATTGAAAATTGTAATTTATTATTATGTGTATGATGAAATGTAGATAAATAAAAATTAAAATGTTCGTTCATTTAAAATCTTGATTTTGCTGTATTATAATAAAAAAATAACTGTTTTTTCTAAATTATGATGTGGTTAAATATATGCTAATATTTCCAATTAATACCTTATGGAATGTCATACTTTCAGGAATTTTGAAGCTGAGAAATATTTTGTGGAATTCGGTAAAAAATAAAAGAACAGGCAGTGTTGGTAGTGAAAGGGGGAAAACGTGATGTAGCTGGAAGATGTTTGTTTTGTTGTTTGTTTGTTTCTACGTGTCGTCTGATTTGAACAAATAATCAATCGCCTCCCGAAACTTGAAAATATTTGTTTCAGGAACTACTTTCGCAGGATACATTTTAAATCCATTTTATTGTTTTAAGGGAAAAGAGATTTATTTTTTTCTTTCAAATCGATATTCAAGGGCTGAACTGGCATTCGAAATGGCCTTAAAATATGTTTTTGTTTAATATAAGTAAACTACGAACAAAACGGGTTATTTTCATGGTTATTTTCAAAGTTGTAAATCTCGTGTTAAGGTTGATTCGATTTTAACTCCACAGAATTTGTTCCCCATTTTCAAACATTAGACACTTTAGTTTAATTTAGAATAAGTACCTAAATAAATATTTCCTGAAGTATATTTGCGTTATAATTTTTAATAAGAGAATTACTTTACATTTTGATATTTTAACAAAGGTAAAGAAAAACATGGAAGACTGGATATTTACAGGTTTAATGACCTATCCCTGGCTGGTTAAGTAAGAAATCAACCATATATTTAAGGTAATGATTGTGTAAACATCTTAATAAAAGGGTCAGCTAAATCAAGGTCCTCTTAAACCAACCACAGGTGGTTGCCGTCAACTTAAACATGAAGCATCATGAAATTAATGATAAACATATGAATGAGAGCCAATTTTTTTGAGTTGTGTGGTTATGAATCACTTATGTTGAGTATAGAATAAAATAACTTCAAAGTGGAGAAATCCAGATTTGTAAAGATAGATTAGGGCACATTTAAACATGTTGTAAATAATTTACCTTTTCAATTACTATCTTTTATTTATTCTGGAATAAAAAAAAAAATTGTAAACTCATTCCCTAAACACAAGCAATAAATTATTATAGCTTTATTATGAGAAGTAACTTGAAACTCAACAATTATATTATAAAGTATCACTTTATAAAGATTGTTGTTAAAATTAAATCGCAATAAATGTTAAAAATATATTAAAATACTTGCTTTAATTTATATGACGTATTTACAAAGGTTTTATGTAGTAAAAAGCTCGATAAAAAGCGAGCTCTGATTTTTTTAAAGCTGTAAATATACATACCTATTTGCATTGTGCAAGCTAGCGTCGAGAATGGATGGAAACACGTCCTGTAGAACACAGAATAACAGGATAGCCAGATCTGCTAAATAATGCAATATTACATTTGCGTGAATGATGCATGGGGTAAGTTTTTCCTTCACATAAATCACGGGGAGGGATTTCCCCGCCGCGCCCTGCTCCTGCATCCAAACAGGCACTGCACTCCCAGCACTTTCTTGGAACTTGGAAACTTTGTATGTTGCCCTGTCGAAACGTAACACTCTTCAATTTTGCAACAGAAAAATATACTAAATTTGTACTATGCACCATCCATTAACAACAACCATATTTATGTATATGAAACGAAGCTTATTTTAAAAAAACAATGTTCATATTAAGACATTCACGAGTCGAACCATTTGTAGGTTTGGCTTCCGCATATGAAATTTTGTTTTCACGTATATTACAAATAAAGGAATTTTTAATAAAGCCATTTTTCTGATTTTTAAGAGAAATTGCTGATTTCAATTATTTTTTATTAAGACTAAAAAAGTTTTTGCCGAACTATCACGCCACTTTTCTGCAGGGGTAAGAAGAGAGAATAGAACGTTACACCAATCAATCTTTGCAAACAATCGTCACCCATTCCACATTCATGCATCTCCTCATACATTTTTATATATATATTTTTATTATTATTATTTTTTTTAAATATTATTTTTTAACATCTCATCAAAAATGAAGAAGAATATGGAAGTATATGGAAGTCTGGGCATTTACGGGGCTGACGACCGTCATAGATTCCCATACATTTCCGCCAATTATACTGACTACTGACCATTCTCAAGTATATAAAAAACTTGATAATCAGTTTTCTTCTGCTTCTATTTCTAACTTTATTTGCCACATAAATTCGTTTTACTGATCATAGTTCACTCATTTGATTCACACACCCGACATTAACCATATCACCACACCAACAACACATTAATTTAATCGATAATGCTTATCTAAGGCTCCAATTTTTTTTAAATATCACCATTCGAATATCTATCGTTTGCCGCACACTCGTCCAAGAAAACGCATTACGACTGCATTCATTCTACTTTCATCCCTTTTTTGCCAATTCTGTTTTGTTTTTTGCAAACTTTACAAACATTCATTTGATTCTGAAATATTTGACATGTTTAAAAAAGAGACTAAACTAACCCTTTCAGGAGTGAGTACATATACACATTCAGAAAGAGCTGCAAATCTGAGCTCTCATATAAGGTAGTATAAGTTACAAAGTTGTGTAACGTAGTGGGGTGGTTGTAATCTGTAACACAGCAGAAACACCGCATGCACTAATCTACAGCATGGCAAGTAGGGGAGGGAGGGGGGGTGGGCGTCAGGCGAGAAAAGAGGGTAGATGACTGAGGTATTATCAAACACCTTAATTAGAAGAAATATGTTAAATAAAACCATAAAAAAAGTTTAACAATTTGAAAAATTTATATAAAAAAAAAACGAATTTTACTATGATGATATTATTGAATTTTAGTGTCATATAAATTGAAATAATTTGTTAACTTTTGATTTATTATTTGACTAATCCAAAGATTGGTAGGTGAGATTGATGGAAATCAATAAACATTTTACTAAATATCTTATGTATTAGCACAATTGCATTTGATGACATGGAGTCGAAGGAAAAAATATTACAAAGAAAAATCAAGCTTTGTTTATAAAGTACATGTAGTTATATATATA
The DNA here is from genome assembly GCF_059751285.1 of Brachycentrus maculatus. Classification (NCBI taxonomy): domain Eukaryota; kingdom Metazoa; phylum Arthropoda; class Insecta; order Trichoptera; family Brachycentridae; genus Brachycentrus; species Brachycentrus maculatus. The sequence continues at coordinate 2,632,325 of NW_028280803.1, forward strand.
TATATATATATATATATATATATATATATATATATATATATATATATATATATATATATATATATATATATATATATATATATATATATATATATATACATATATACATATATATATATATATATATATATATATATATATATATATATATATATATATATATATATATATATATATATATATATATATATATATATATATATATATATATATATATATATATATTTATATATATATATATATATATATATATATATATATATATATATATATATATATATATATATATATATATATATATATGTATATATATATATATATATATATATATATATATATATATATATATATATATATATATATATATATTTATATATATATATATATATATATATATATATATATATATATATATATAAATCGATTAATAAATTACCTGTTTAATTTTTTTAATGATAAATTTCATATTTATAATTTAAAGAACTTTAGTATGTTATAAATCTACACAATAGTAAATATTGATTAAAAGCGAAAGTTTATTTAAAAAACAAGGAATATAACATTGTTTAAAAAGACGTTAAATATTTTATTGTTATTTTAAACAGGTTATTTTGTTACTGAAACTGTACAACATAAATAAATTCCTCGAGTGTTTTAAAAAATTCATCGAAGAAGCTATTTTATAAAAATGTTACGAAACTCTCAGTAAATATATACAAACTTAACACGTGAGGTGCAACAACCCCTACAAACAAATTGTAAATTGTGGTCATACATTATTTGGTTGCATGTTTAGTGTTCTGCCCATACATTGCGCCATGATAACAAAATAACACGCCTTAAATTATTTCAAGATGATAGCTTATCTAATAAATTTGTGTAAAGCGTCACTATGACACGTAAGGGTAAATTAAATTTAACCTTTTACTTATAACAGAGCTATTGGCGCCTGACTGAAAAATCAAAGTAATTGCTTCAAATATAAATTATATTATTTATTTATGACTGCCAAAATTGTATTAATGCATTTTACGTTTCCGTGTCCGTACTCCTTTCAAGAACGTCATAAATAAAAAAATCATCAATTTTCAGTTGTGCATGTTATCGGAATGCATAGAAAATGTACTATATCCCAGCAAAAGAGGCATATTTTAAACTTTATATTTACCCGCTACAGGGCAGAAAGTGTTGTATTGTTGAGTAATATATATCTTAAATAAAACAAGGTTTTTGTTGAATTGAATTCTACATTTATTTATGTATATCTTAATACGTGACGCGTTTCGTCTTCTTAGGATATTATCAAACACTCGAGTGAAAAGAGTGAGATAATGATAATAATAAAGAGTGAGATAATGATAATAATATTAATGTTTGATAATATCCTAAGAAGACGAAACGCGTCACGTATTAAGATAAACATAAATTAATGTAGAATTCAATCCAACAAAAACCTCGTTTTATTTTGGATGTATATTACCCAACAATTCAATATGGAATTCTACCAACTGTCTGCAGTCACGATAAATAAGAAAGTGTTGTTTTTGCATTTTGAAGAAAACTTAATTTATATACTAATTAGGGTCGGGGTTGATGAAAAAACCACCCGATAATAATGTGTTAATATCTGACATGCAATTACTTTGGCCATGAAATACTAAATTTAAAGTGGTGACCACAATTTTCATTGTAAGGTGAGGAAAAATGCACAAAAAATTCAGAAACAGGGAACATTTTACGGCTTACATAGTTGCGGGGTGCGTCCGGCGACCACACGTGAGATAGGGGATAGGGGAGCGGGGGATATATTAGACCACAGGGCAAAGTGAGTTTTTAGCCGACCGCGGGCTCACGAACACGCGGTCTGTTCTGAATTCACTATAATTTATGTGTTGTCCCGAACTTCTTTTCAGGATAAAAGTTTATTATTTGACACCGGTCGGGCGGTTTGTGCAAAGTTGGTCTCACCTGATGATTAAACGTAATTTATGTGATCATATTTCCCCGTTGCCCGTTGTCTCGACGTGATGAGGGTATTTCCAACTGCTAGACTTTTGCGGGTATTTTATCACTTTTCACGGATCGATTGAAAACTTAAAGTAGCTTTATATAACTTATTTTTTAATGATTTCTCAACAATGGTGATAAGTTTTAAAAAATATAAATATGAAAGTCTTGGAATTAACAGGGTTAACGATCAATCATAGAATGGTTCAAGTGATTGCTTTAGTAACTGAAACATTTACTATTCGCATTTATTTGAATTTAAGCTTTGTAAATAAGTGTATATTTATGACATTTTAAGTGTTTTATTTTTATGTTATACGTGTGTAAAGTGATCACTTAAACCAGCCTATGACGGTCGTCAGTCTCGTACATGCACAGACTTCCATATTCTTCTTCATCTTTGATGAAATGTCCAAAAATAATGTGAAGTATATATTTCTTTATGAACCTATAATTTACATTAAAAAAACAACAGTTGGAGCTTTTTTCACTTTCATTTTATTTCAAATATGATATTTTGTAGGACAGAAAAAAATTAAAGGTTTTTTTAATGTTTGACGCAGAAATTTAAAAGATTCCGTTGATGAAAAATAAGTAATTTTTAATTTTGATTTCACTTGGTAAACCCCATATAATTTTTGAATTTTTGAATTTCGAATTTGGTGTTAAAATGTTGCGAAATACATTTTAGTATGTCACACAAAAATTTAAAGAAAAAAAGGCATTTACCTTGTAAAATATAAAAAAAATGGATAGATTTTACCGCAAAGTGACTACCAATTAACGAAAAATATTTAATTTGAAATGTTTGCGCATCTCATGGAATTTTAATTAGAGTGTCATTGAAAACATTTGAGTGTCTTGTGCTAAGATTTTTTGTATCTAAAAAAAAAACGCTCGTTAAGCTTTAAGGATAAAAAGTGTTCGAAAAAAAATGTGAAAACGGAAAAGCGTTTCGCAAAGAGAGCCGCCAAGGCGGGTTATTAAAATATCTTTGTTCTTCGAACAAAAGGCCTGCAGAGGCATCGGTCCGGAACATACGTAGAACAGATCAGAAAAATAGTGAGCAAAACAATAGAAAAAAAAAATACATAGAAAATGAATGTGGAGATAGTAAGAACATTCTGAAGACTTTATTTTATTTTAATATTGAGGATTTGATATTAAACATTACTTAAGAAATTATATAAATATTTTTTTCCATATGTCAAGAAATGTTTTCATTTAATTTTTTAATTTAAAAAGTGGTCCACCGATAAATCAGAGCGCGATACAGAAAAATAAACATGGTGACCTTACTTCAGTTTTGAGAAGAATTTAATCAATTGAAAGTGTTTTTATGACTTACAAAGCAACACGATTATTTTGAGTCTAACATTATAAAATATTTTTTTTAACTATTTTTAATTTATGACATGTAACATGAGAAAAAATTGAGATTTGAATATAAATCAGTGACAAAATTTCTAAACACGTGGTTCACGGAAGAGATATTGTTACATACGATGTAAAACTGTTTCCGTGTACGGTTTACGACGGGAGTATCCTTTTTATTTATATTGTAGTAACATTTAATAAAATAATTTAAAAAAAGTTATAATTGTATTATACCATGCGTATTGCATAAAAAAATATTTTTTTGCTCAGAAAAAAATAAAAAATTGATTTTGAAACGAATATTTTTCCAATAAATATAAATTTTTGTTAATTATGGAAGATATAAGTTTGATTTCGTTTATTTAAAAAAATCCATTGTGTAGTGGTAAACGCTTTTAGCGTATCACGCTAGATGTTTATGATTTAATAGTCAGGGTGATCAAAATTAAGAAAATTGATTTTTACTCTCATATTTATTAACTGATCACCTTGCCTTTATGTAGTTCACGATCAAGATAACACTACGTTTATATAATGTAGGGCCCTGTGTCCCATTGAGTGAGGATAAGATGTATAAGAAGAATAAAAAAATGCCCCAGATTTTTTTTTTCAGAAAAGTTACCGATTTATTGCTTCTTGTCTTCAGAATCAACGTTCAGACAATGGGAACTTAAACAATATCGTGTGTGTTTGTTTGAGAGTACAACGTGCAAGCGGTATAGAAAAATACCTTGATTAAAACTGGAATTAAAAATGTAAATGATGATTTCTCACCCCCGTGAGGGGAAAATATTTTACGAGAAGGAGAAAAGAAGGCATGAAAACAGAAAAATACGTTTCTTCGTCTTCGTAATTACGGTGTTTCGCGTTCTTTTTCGGAAAACCTGAATAGCGATTAACGTTTCATAATACTTGCGCACTTTGAGAGGGGTCTGATAGAGGGACAATACCTTTGTTAGGGCGAATCTGCGAGGGGGTGAATTTTTATATATTTTCATGTTTGGAACGTATGAAGAACACAATTTTCATAGACATCTAGTAACCACAATTGAACATAATAATAATATCTCATAAACTCAATTGCAAAACATTTTTTTTTAAAGTTTGTTTTTATTTTATAACACAGAAATAGTAAAATATTTGCGATAATCACTAAAACGGCAATAGTAAATTATCCTCTTCTATTTTTACTATACTTACTTTACCAAAGAAGGATATTAAAAATTGGCATAGTTACAAAAAGAGAAGAGAATAAAAGTATTTTTTCATTCCAATTTCATTCGCCCTCCTCCCCCAACCCTTAGACTTTTTACCTTACGACCCTCACCTGCCCCAGCGGGTAGGCTCGATCTCCGTGTGTGAGCATTTTTAAGGCAAAATAATTTGTCTCGTGAAAATAATGAGGTTACAAGTTTTTCTTTGTCTCGTACGAGAAAATAATGAAATGCGCCTAACATATGTAATCTTGAGAACACGTAACACGAGACGTCCAAGATTTTTTATTTTTATTTTCGGCAATTAATAAAGACTAAGTTTATTTACTTAAAGAGTTCAAAGCAGTCTTTTTATGTTTATATATATATATATATATATATATATATATATATATATATATATATATATATATATATATATATATATATATATATATATATATATATATATATATATATATATATATATATATATATATATATATATATATATATATATATATATATATATATATATATATATATATATATATATATATATATATATATATATATATACAATATATACATATGTGTGTGTGTGTGTGTGTGTGTTTGTGTATGTACAACAAGAAAATAAGTTAAATAATTCAAGAAGAATTTCACACATAATTCACGAAGTTCTATGTTAAATAAAATAAAAATAAACCACTCAACTCAACCATAGATGGTGCTAAGAACCCGCATGTGAAACAAGGATTCAATTGAGCGATAAATACGACTCTCAAAATTTAAGTATTGTAGTTGTTAATCATGTGTGAAATACTAAATGTTACACATGTATGAAATGATCACTAAAACCAGCTTCCGACTGATCGTTAATCCTGTTTACGATAATCATTTCATTATTCTCCTTTATCTATACTGGGATAGATAATACGATACCTGAATGGAAACCAACATTTCGCTTCCAGCAAATATATTTTCATTTCGACAACCCTATAAAAAATGACAATGTGATTCGGAACCTTTGCATGGTTGCCGAATGTGCTAACCACTACACTACGAACGCAAACAAAACATGAATTCTGAATTCTGAAATACTAACTACAAAAACTATGAATTCTGAAATATTTTCAGATTTCAGAGATGAACAGCACTCTTCAAACAATTCGCTCTCAAGTGTCGTAGTGTCGGACGCCTGAATGAATATTCATGGAGTTCACAGATTTAGTAGATGATATTGTTGCGCATAATCACCCCCCACACGCGCCCCCGCGCCCATCCCCTCGCGGGGAGGCCCTGCAGCCGAGATCGGGTAGTAATGTACAATGTTCAGCGATGGTGCTAGCGATTGATTGAAAACTCTCTATATTAATTATAGAGGGAATCGTTTACGGAATATGTAAACAGTTTGCGATACTTGGTCGAGCTCTTCGTCAGTTTCAGGGCTGCTTAAAATGAAAATAATTAATACCCTATTTGGCTGTAACATTAAAAGACATGTAAATAGCAGTTGCACATTTCTTGAATGTTTTAAGCAGGCACGTTTTATAAACTTTATAAAATAAAACAACTTCAGGCACGTTTTATAAACTTTATAAAATAAAACAACTTTGTTTTAACCATACTCCACCAAATACTCATAGTTAGGTTGAGTATTTCAATGTTTTAGAATTTGATACATAAACTCTGATGATGACAAGGTTCTTGTCGAAACCGGTTGGATAAAGTGTACCAATAAAAAGTGGTTAAAACGAAGTTGTTTCATTTTATAAAGTTGAACGTTTATTTATATAATACAATCCTAAAGTCATGATTCATCTGTAGCATATATTTACCTATATTATAAGCGTTGATTAAAAATATATACATATTTACATTACCTCTAATCAAATTTCATTACTTTTTTCTATGTGACTAATTAGAATATTGGTTTTGATTTTACCCTGAGCTCCTTCACTTATAAAAAGAGTATTTTGTAATAATTATCTCACTCTTTTTTCAGATAGTAAAAAAGATTAATTGGGCTTGACTAGTAAACCCTTCATCAATTAACTACCAACTATTCACTATGTGCACTATATAAACGTATGGAGTTTTATATTAGTTAAAAATTACGTGTTTTTGACATTAATTTAGAATTCAATTTGATTGCTTTTATAATAACGGGTCACTTAGGCTTCGGAAAGTTGTATGAAATTTTTAAAAAATGCACGCAATAAGATCATGACACAATTTTTCTTAGCTTAATAAAAATCATGCACAAACATTGTTTTTGACACGTTTATTTGGTTTTATTTTTGCCAACCGGTTTAATATATAAACATTTCTTTTTCAGATGTGGATAAATAATAAACTTAACACAGAGTTAGATACCAAACATTATTAAATATTTAAGTTTTAAGTCAGTAGCCATTTCTTAGTTGAACTGCATTTTATAGAATAAAATAACAACCATGTAATTTTTTCCACATGAATTTTATTTGACCAGCAACCGGGTCAGACTTGTCTGATGATGTCGGTTACGACGAAACCCGGTTGCTGGTCAAATAAAATTTATGTGGTAAAAATATAAAAGTTGTTATTTTATTCCATAATTAAATAAGTCGGACTTTTTACTTTTTTTCTTGAATGTTTTTCGCAAATACTTTGTGGCACACTTTATAAACTTTATAAAATTAAACAACTTTGTTTTAACCACTTTTTTCATTATTAGTGCACTTTAAACTACCACTTTCGACAAGAATCTTGTTATCATCAGGGTTGATTAAATTCTTAAACATTAAAATACTCATAATTAATTACATCCCCTTACCAAATAAGGAATAGTTAATTATGAGTAAATAATGAATAATTCATTTGGTAAGGGAATGTAATTAATTATGAGTATTTTAATGTTTTTAATGTTTTACAATTTACAAAACCCTGATGATTACAAGGTTCTTGTCAAAACCGGTAGGTTTAAGTGTACTAATAATAAAAAAGTGGTTAGAACAAAGTTGTTTAATTTTATAAAGTTTGGACTTTTTACATCTAAAGAAGACAAGGTTTTTAAAAAAACCGGTTGGAAAAATTGTACTGAATAAAAGTGGTGAAAAATCAAGTTTATATTTTATTTTTGTGCACGAACGTGTTTGTAAAAATATGCTACAAGGTGACACATTTTTTTTTAAATAGTGAAAAATTACGCAGAAATGTCTCGTCTCTGAGGGGTCACATGAAACAGACAAAGGCAAAATTTACACGCATGTTATATTTAAATCCCGTCAAATTTTGAGTCGGCGACACGACACGATGCCGACAACAAAAGAGCCTTCTTTTCTTTTCCCCTACAAATGAAAAATTCCGGTCACATTTTTGCGTTTTGATTACAAATGAAGTGGAGTGTATCGGCCTTTGCCGATTGCGGCCCAGTGGGCGCAGTTCCCGTGTCGAGACGACAAATTCAGACGGGAGACAAGATATCGCGGGCTGTGCGAGAAGCGATTATTAATATTTTATCCTCACTCCAATTCGTACACTTGTTCGCAGCAAATAAATCAAAGTTCTATTTCTCTAGTTCCAAAGCTGGATGGTGAAATATAACATTTCGATTGCGAATTCTAGCACATAGAGTACAATATTATGTTTCTTTTTTTCAAATCCTTATTCACACCCAATGGTGCATGATACATTTCTTCGACAACTGTGTTAACTTGATCATCTTCTTCTAACTTTTATCTACCTACAATGGTGCATAGGGCACTGCATTTTATATAAGAGGATGATTGTTTAATACACGAAGGAAAGATGATGCGTTTCAGGTATCAGTTCAGTGCAATATTGATTTTTTTTATTTTATTAAATAAATGAAATTTTTTCCGCTTCCTAATACATATAATAAAACTTAGGCTACGATGCTGGAGGAAATGAGTTTGTTTCCCAAAAGGATAATAATTATTATTTGTGGATGTTTTGTTACTCACTAATATTTATTTAATATTACCCTGATTGATCACATTGCCCCATAATTTGTAATTTTTTAAAGAGCATTGTTTACTTTGAAGTATGGTAATATTACCGTCTTCTTACAATTCGCTTTAGCTTTATGTAATACCACTTTAAATATTGAAATGGTAAAACACAAAGTGAACTATGAATCATGGGGAGAGTTTTAAGTGCCTAAAGCATCATTTGGTGCAGAAAAAGGTCAAAACGGGAGAAGATTTAAAAAATAAATGATATTTTTTGTTTTGTGCGATTACCATAATTGATTTTTCCGAAGGTCAAATAAAAAATAATGGGCAAGGAAAACGTGAGCGGGATGATGTCATCTTAAGAAAAACAATATAGGCAGGAGATTAGGAAATGGTTTTTTTATCAGCAGTGCTGACAAGACGCCCTTGTTGACTCGGCTGGAGAGAAAACATTCATCGTTCGGGTCGCGAGATTGGCAGATGCGGCATTTTTTAACGTCAGCCATTTTGGCAATATGAGCCAGGTGCACCCTCCCAGATAGGCAGATTAGATCCGGAAAGGAAACAATCTAGTTACAAGAGGAGGTAGAAGGCACTAGGTACTGCGCGCTAGTACCGGCGTGTGTGTGCCCCACTAGGCTGCCGGGCCGCTCGTGGATCATGAGCCGAGGGCCGGCTTCGGATTTAAGGCTTGGTGGATGTGTCTTATTAACAATATACCTGTACGACATGTATGTATGTATATATATTTTTTAAAATATATTTACATTTAAAAAAAAATCGATACATTTATATTTAGTACAATCCTATTATTTTACTTGCACTGAGCCTCTCCAAAAAGAGACTGAGCTCTTGTGCTTAAAGAGAGATAAGTTTTTGGTGTTGTTGTTTTCGTTTAAAGTTTTATGTTATATTATATATTTAAAAAATATATATATTACAGGGGAACATATATATTACTGCGGTAGTTATCATGTTACATTTTCTATTGTTTATGTTTGTAATGTTCGTTAAGTTTTTTTTAAACAGTGTTTGTGTCTTTTGTATTTTTAATTTCCAAAGGGAGGCTCTCTCTGTCTGTTGATTTTTTTTGTATTCCTAAGTATATTTGACATGGTATACTTTGTAATTTATTTGCATATATATATATATATATATATATATATATATATATATATATATATATATATATATATATATATATATATGTATATATATATATATATATATATATATATATATATATATATATATATATATATATATATATATATATATGTATATATATATATATATATATATATATATATATATATATATATATATATATATATATATATATATATATATATATATATATATATATATATATATAAACAAATAAACACATGTCTCCTAAGGGACAGGCAGAGAGAATAGAATGGCACATTAATATGTCTTTGCAAACAATCTTCGCATTTTAAATATTCATGCATCTCCTTATACATATCCACCAGTTACGACTTCCGACCTGACCCTTTTCAAATATTTTAAAAACTTGATGATAAATTTTTTTCCTTATTCTTCTTTTGTTTCTTTTTCCAACCACATTCACCTTATAAATTTGTTGTATTGTTCTTTCTTCAAGCATTCGATTCACGTGTCCAAACCATAGCAACACAATTTTATTAATTTTACGATAAAACTTATCACACACAGCCTTGGATTCTTTCATTATATCGCTATTCGATTATCTATCATACACACACACGTCACCGATATTAAGAATAATACTTGCACGTTATGTTTTGTCTGAAATTGGAAAGGTAAATGATGTACAATAAAAATAGCACCCTCACATTACGTAAGATAGGCTTAGGTTGTTGAGCGCCTGCCGTACTTAGTCCGGGCCCGTGCGCGGCGCTCGGGCGGGGGGATGCGGGGGCGCGGGGGGCGCAGACGGTAGTCTTTATATTGCTTCTGAATGCCAACAGGAACTTTGAAGAATGTAATGCGGCCTTTCTGCTATGACGAATTTCTCCCTGTTGTGAAGTTTATTTATATTTTCAATGATATTGAATTCTTTTGCCCTTCAAACGACCAAATTAAAAAAAAATATTGCATGATTTAAAAAAGCATGTTATGAAATATGCATGCGTATGGGAAATAACTACTAAATAACTAGGAGTTGGCCAAACAAAATGTTTGATTTTAAAATGAAATAATTGGTCAAATTATAACCTTAAAATAATACCATAAAAACTGAAAAATTATGTTTTCAGCCATCGCCCAGCATGTGAAATATTTCAGAAAGGTTCTTTTTAAAAGGGTCTCTACTAAATATAGCTTACTCAAAGCAACCATTAGATACAGTAGCAAGCTCGTACATGAAGCGATAATATATGAATATGTAAATGTATGTACATATACATGTAATATAGTGTTGTTGTTAATCATGCGTAGAATATTCAATGTAACATGTGTATAAACTGACGTGCCCGTGACGGGTTGTAAGCTGTGTTATTACCCAGACTACCGTATTTTTTTCATCTTTGTTGATATTTCAAAATATGAATAAACCTTCTAAGCAGAGAAATCCTGAATTGTGAAAAAGGATTTAGTCACACCGAGAATGTTGTTGATCAATCATTAAAGTGATTTAATTTCATCAATAAATTTTATTTGACGCTTATTTTATTTAAGGTATATATTTTTTATTGTTGGGTAATAAATCCAAAATAAAACAAGGTTTTTGTTGGATTGAATTCTACATTTATTTATGTATATCTTAATACGTGACGCGTTTCGTCTTCTTAGGACATTATCAAACACTGACTAAAATATTAACAAAATGTCCTTATATACTAACAATAATTGCTATTATTAGGTCAAGGAGCACATATAATGGTAGGTATTTCGGTGGATAATATGGAGAGAAAACACTCATAGAAATCCACGTTACCCACCGAAATACCCACCATTATATGTACTCCTGGACCTAGTAATAGCAATTATTGTTAGTATATAAAGACATTTTGTAAATATTTTTAGTCAGTGTTTGATAATGTCCCAAGAAGACGAAACGCGTCACGTATTAAGATATACATAAATAAATGAAGAATTCAATCCAACAAAAACCTTGTTTTATTTTGGATATATTACCCAACAATTCAATATGGAATTCTACCAACTGTCTGCAGTTACAGTAAATATTTTTTTATTGATCTCCTAAAATAATCTTTAACGCAACCCTTTGAACTGGTTGAACGATATTCTTTATTTATGTTATTCCTTTAGCAAGGCTACCCGTGATTAGATTTTGTTAGGATGGGACAAGCAAGAAAAGGCTCGGGTAATTGAGACGATGGTGATTGTTTAGCGTACCTTTCCAGGAAAACATCCTCAGTTAAGAAAAAACGGATTGGCTTTATAAACTCAGAGATCGCGTCTCATGCTTATACAATTTACTTGATATAAATTTTGCTTAGCATAGATACTCTACATATTATCCAACTTTTTTAAAGCATGACATGTATAGTACTATATATAATACTAGGTATGACATATATAATTCTAGGTAAAAAAAATATAAATCTCGTCGTGTCAGGTCATAAAACGAGTCGTTTGAGATATGAGGAGTAAAAAAAGTTTCTTAATATTTTTATTAAAAACACGATTCCAATTTAAAGAAGCCCTTTCAAGAAATATACATTTAAAAAAAATTGTTTGGTAATACCTATTTTTTATTAAAATCTGTTATTGATAAACACAATTTTATAAGGATAAAAAAGTTGATTAAAAATCTGAGACTTCCAGCTACCATGCCAAAGGTCTCGGGTTCGATTCCTGAGGGGGTTAAAATAAAAAAAATGTAGGTTATTTTGGCACTTAATTAATACTACTTTAGATAGCAACCTAAAGCGCAGGGCTGATCACCTTTCTTTCATAATTAGCGATCAAGATAACACTGCTTAGTTTTATATATAAGTAAGAGTCAGAGTCTTATGTACCATTGGGTGTTGATAAAAGTTAGAATAAAAATGTTTATCGTACAATTTTCAATAAATATCTCAATCGATTTTTCATAAATTCATTATTATTTTTTTCATTTATTGCTTCGGGAGTGGACATTGCGGTAATACCTATCCATTTTTAACTTTCACTTTACATTTAAATACCATGTAAAATTTAAATTGAAAAATCATTCATTTTCTGCTGTAAAACATTGATGAAATATTCATAATGCACCCTGCACGTAACCTTGACATTCAAAGGGAGGTATTGTGGTGAGGATTTAATAATCTTGCGAGTGAAAAGGCATTTGATGTGATGGGGGAATGTGGCGCTAGGGCAGAGTGGGGTAAGATGGGGTTAGTTGATATTCCGTTAGCACACTGACACAAAGGGTATGCGCTCTCTACTACCTGCTGCTTACACTACTCAAGGGAGGAGGGATTCATACAAATTTGATAAGTTGTTCGAAAATCTGAAGAAATAATACAAATCACAATATTTTCAGTGTCAAAATTTTTGTCCTCAAATACTGAATTTACTCTATTTCAACTTTAATAAGTTATTTGTGAGGATTTTATACTGGTATCTTAACGGAGTACCAGATTTTGTGTTTTTTTTTTTGTAATAAAAAGTCAAATTTTATAAAAAAACACAAATAAGTACCTAAACAAAGTATTTCATCATAAATATGTCTAAACAATAAACACTGAGTGTATGTTAGTCCCTCTCCAAGCACAAGAGCTTAGTATCTTTATTGGAGAAGAACCGCGTAACGAGTATTAATATATGTTAAAAATAAGAATGTCGAGCATAATTAATAAATTATAATATGGTGTGGTACTAAACATATATTTAAAAAATATATATATCTTTACAATGATTTAGAATCTATAATTTTTATACGAAGAAAGAAACTTTCTGAGCGTTATAGAGCTGGCGATCTGTCATGACAGACCTTTTTATTCTTCTTCATTTTCGTTGAGATATCAATATCAAGAACAAAAAGAAATTTAAGATTTTGAACAAACAAACCTTGGACCTTTAATATCGAATGACATGAATGAATGAATGAATGCTTCTCGTTGGAAGGCATAAGGTAGAAAGTGAATGAATTAAAGACCAGGTGTAATTATTTTATTGTAAAACCTTTATACTGTAAATTGTTATTATATCTATTGTATGTAATGAATATAATGTAATAATAAAAAAAACAAACAATATTTAAAAAAAAGTATTAACATGTAAGTATTTCGACCCAACACAGGCCATGCCTAAAGAGCCGTAATACATATAGTAAAAAAATATTAAAATGGATGTATCTATGAAATAAATAAATAAATAAAAAATGGCCGATTCGGCCTTGTGTGATTAATTATCAAAACGAACTATAGCATCATCTTTAGAAATATAATAAATTTATATAGTGAAGTCTTGTTCCGTGCATCGCCGAGTACAAAACGAGTGAAGATCTGAAATTATTCCGTCGCTGAGCAAATGGCGTTTCCACGCCATACGTTCTCCGCCACCGGATAATAAATATCTCACATCCGCCGAGCGTGAAATTGAATAGGCCGTCCACGGTGCACTATCGACTATCGAGTGCATCGGGTGCATCGGGTGCACGGAGTATGAAGAGTGAAGAGCTGGGAGGTGTAATGGTTATTGGACATACCGCATGGACTGCGAGTACTTTACGGAGAACTTTAAGAACGAGAACAGGGCTGACTACTATTGTAGAGGTCCTCGCCAAAAAGTTACATTTCCATTATTAATGATTATGAGAAAGTGTTTGATTTAAAATTTAATACATAACGATAAAAGTTATCACTTTTGATATCTCAAAAAAGATGAAGAAAAATGTGAAATTCAATATTAATTTTCATTTGTGTTGAGATATCCAAAATACACACTTAAAATGCTGTGAATAAAAGTAAGGTTCAAATCGTGTACCAAAATATATTAGCCATCTTGTAAAACTAATGATTCAAATAGGTGGGTGTGGTTATAAAAAAGTTATCTTTATACTCGTATTTTAAAATAATGTTATTACTAAAATATCGAAGTATAATATTTGCTAAAGTTTTTTTAAAGAGTTTTTAAGAAACTATTAAATAATTTTTCAAACAATGTAAAAGATTCAAGTTCCAGTACTGAGTACTGTGTGGGTAAGTTTTCCTTAGCTTAAGGTTCGCTTAGGAACTAACAGGTGTAGAGGGTAGATAAGGAAACGTACAGAAAACTAAATACGATATACGATAGAAGAATAGTAGGATAGTCGAGTGGAGTTCAGACCTCCATCGATTTGACCTATTAAGAGACTGTCTAGGTCAAGAAAACTCAACATCGAGGAAGATGTGCTTTTTAAATAAAAAAAGTATAGTTACAACACAGGCAATTATATACATATGTATTTTTTAATGTTCTAATTTTATAAGAGGTATGAAGTTAGTATAAAATTTTCTTTTTGACCAGCTGTTTGATGTCAGGTGTGATAGAAATGAGTTTAAGACTCATGTGATGTGTAGCATCCAGTCTATTGCGCTGTTTTTCATATGCTGAGAACCCACGTAAGTTATCACATATATTTATATTTTTGGGAACGGGAGAAAAACAGACAGAGGCTGTGTAGTTGATATCCAATTATGATATTCGAGTTGTGGATATTCATCACGAATCCTGTATCATTTTTTTGTAACGTTTTGGTGCAGTTTTTGGTCGTAGTATTATTGTAAACATCGAGGAGCTCATAATTAAATGACATCATCATTAAAAGCACATAAAAATAAATACAAAAAATAAGTAAAATGCATTTTTGTTCCTATGAATGCATTTATTGTAGATATAAAATAATTTTTCATCGTAAGTAGATGAGTGATTTATTAGTAGCGTTTCACTATTTTTAATATGATCCGTGATAAAACGCAAAAACTTTCATTATTGTACGTATATTAAATGCACGTGATTAATTTGTTTGCATTCAAACGCAAAGCGTAATGTATGCGAAAATATTTTAAAGCCAATTTGAGAATAATTTTGATAAATAATAGGCTGGCCAGTAAAATTACCGGATTAAGGGTGGAATAGCTTTGGGTCTGAGTGGATTGGTTTTCCGGCTACCAGATTAATACCAATAATTTGCATTCAAACAATGCGTAAACCTGACTTAAACACCATGTATCAATTTAATTTTAAAATCCGTTTGTTTTAAAGCATATTGTGTCATGATTACGTTTGAATTCTAAAATATATTTATGTATGTAAAATAAACTAAATGTCTTTTATACAAGTTAATTGAAAAAAAAACATAAAAAAAAACATTAATATTATTAACTTTGTATAAACAATAAACATTGGATGTATTGAGATTGTAAAAAAGTGTATGGAGTGTAAGTCCCTCTTCAAGCGCAAGAGCTTAGTCTCTCTTTTAGAGAGGCACAGTGTTACTAGTATAATACATATATGTTAAAAATATCAAATAAATACAAAAAATTAGGTTTTTATAAGATTGTAAGAAACAAGAGGGAAAATGATAGAACATTTGCTTAGGAACTTGTTATTTTAATAAAGGATCTTGAAATTATAATGAAGGGAAAATAGAAGGAATGTAAGGAAAGAGTAAGGCCAAAAAAGAGTTGAGAGTGTAGAGTGAAACAGATAAAATAGAAGCCAAGCGTTGTGTAGATATAGACCTTAAAAACTTGGTGGTATCAAAGAGCAAAAGAAGTTGCTACATGTACAAGAGTCTAGCTCTTTTATTTGATGTATTTTATAAAAACACTTTGAATAAAGGATTTGATTTTTTTTTTATAAATTTGAGTAAAATATTAAATACAAAAATATTTTACCTTAGTTGTAGAGAATTAGTAATTTTGGGAATGTTCAATAGTTTTGTGTTAACATTAACACAAATTTTGAAAATACATCAGAAAATTATCTCTTCTAAAAATGAAGTCTTAAACCAGATATATTATATTTTCTACGCCTTTGCGTAAAAAAAACTTCAAATTTTCATATTTTTTATTTACCTTTCATAATATATTTAACATTCTTAGCTATAATCTGTCGAATCTTGACAAAACATTAATTTAAAAGAAGTCAAATAAGGAAAAGAACTCCTGACAAAAGTTTGTGATTTGTGCCTAAAATATGACTGCAAAAGATCATAAGCTTAAGTATTTATTGATGTCATCAGTTGCAAATTAAAAATAATCGAAATTAATGTATGATTCCTTTGAATAAACAATGATTTAATGGTCATAGAAGTAAACAGATGCACTTACCTTCATGTGAGTATTTACTTCGTGAAATTTATCCTCAATATACCGGTGCAATGTGCATTGCACTGCTACGAGCTTAACCAAGCTGCAGTATTTAAATTATGATAAATGTAAGCTAATTTGAGATAAATATTGTAATTAAATGATACTGTTATCATTTAGTGGTGAAACAATATAGTACGTATTTATGAGTATATACTTCATGCACCCGTGATACATTTTCAGTTGGACAATATTTCAAGCAAAACATTTTGAGTGTGTCCAAATACTTGTTCACAAATCTGGGATTTTTTCAGTAAGGAGTTATTGTTTTATTTTGACATCTCAACAAAGGTGAAGAAGAATATGAAATTCTGGGTATTAAAAGGTTCTCTGATAAATAAAAGGTTTTCTCAATCCACCATAGGTAGCTGTTGTATACTCATATGTAATGTGACATAAGTTTAATCAACATATTTTACGAGTATCAAGGAGTTGAGTATCAAAAAATGAGTCGTATGGTTGTTCATCATAAAAGAAAGGTGTATGTTGCACGTGCGTAAAGTGATCATTTAACCAGCCTATCACAAGTCATAAGCCCTTCATAACTTCCCCCCCTAGACTTTCCTATTTTTTTCCGTCTATGTTGAGGCGTCAAAATGTAACATTGGAAGCTGTTTCTGTCGATAAATAGTTATCTCATTCGTTAAGTATATAATATGGATTGTATCCAGCCTGCTGTGGCTCAAATTGTCTCGTTTGTTGATTTTTGGATGGGCTGCCAGAGTCTTAATAACTTACCAAATGGATACAGGAGCTCACACGTACAGCTGTAAAAATACTTTGAATTATTGTTTGATATTCCATACGGATTGCGTGTATGTTTTTAATATATTAAAAGTATAAAAAACACAATTTATTCTCTGCCAATTACCATTTTTTTGGAATATTGTACTAAGCCGTCGCAATAACAGACGCGTGGGCGAATCAAATGTCAGTACATAATATTTTTACTTCAGCGCGTACCAATTTGTGAACACAACATTTTTATTGAAGTAATAATTGACGTATCGCTAAAATGTTACATTTCACAATAGAAATAAAATACAGTGTGTTTAATAATTGTCGGTGATCACGTATTGCGTAGTTCAGAGTACAGGGTGTGCGAGAATAGAGTATACTCAGCAAATTTAAGTACACTGCCAGGTGCTTTAAAGTGCCCCCATTTATTATTGGTTTGACTGTAACAGAGCTTTACCTGCTTTATGATTACTTAAAGCTTTATTCATTTTTCACATATTTACAAAATGTTACACGCGATAAAAAATTATAACTATTTGATATTTTTGAGAACGAAAAGCCTTCTAAGAACCACCGAAATGAAGACTCTATGACCCACCTACTTCCCAGGAGCGGACTGGAGAATAACAGGACAAAGTCCTAACTAAAGAAGAAGAAGAAGAGGATATGAAGCATAACTCTTTGTTCACAACGTGTAATTAATAAAAAAACAGGTAAAAAAATTAAATCATATTTTCAGGCGTTTTCTAGTATGTAAAAGTAATCCGCGGTTCGGATCTTGCGTACAAATTAAAGGGTCTATGCTCAGTAAAAACTTTTTTAATCCGACATAGACGGCTTTTGTGAAATCATATGTACTGTGTCATGAGATTGATCAATATATCTTGGGTTGTCTAGTTTGGGTAGTGTGGTTGGCAATCATGGGTAGAATGGTGAATGTTGCACGTGTATAAAGTGATAACTTAACCAACCTATGAAAGGTCATAAGCCCTGTAAATACCTCGTCGTCCATATTATTCTTTATTGAGATGCTTGGCTACAATAGTTAGTTTAGTAAGACTAGAAGAAATCTGTATTTGATTATGGATTTTTATCGATTGTTGCGCCGTATGATCGATAATCCTGAAATTATCCGGAGCATTGGTCTGCATGTTCCCCAAAGTTACCTAAGACAGCGTCGGCATAGATTGTTTCACATTCCTATATACAGGACCAATCTGCCAATGGTTATGCCTGTAGGAAGAGCTACCGCTATGTTAAACATTATCACATTGGATATTGATAAGTTCCATGTGTCCGAAGGAGTTTTCCGAAGCGGGATTCCTCTACACCTTAGTCTTCTTGCTTACTTTTTATATATACGCCTTGGATATTGTTTGTTATGTATATATTTATTTTGTTGTTGATGTTGTTGTTGTTAAATAAAGAAAAAAATGTCGAAATCAGTTTTTGCAATTAAAAAAAATAAAATTATAAATTATCTCACATCATTAAGTACTTACAAAATATACGATTTTTTTTCATGCAGTTAAACGTGTTTCGCCTTAAAACCTGCAATTACTTTAACTTTATTGTTAACAAAAGTAAATAAAAATAATATCTTCAGGGAAAAAAATATTATGTGGATATCATTTTTCAATGTATATTTTTTTAGCATTTATTCCAACCGTTTGATGTGTTGAAGGTAACTGACATTTCAATAACCTTAACGGACAAAAGCCAGAAAGGCCAGTAGAATTAATACAGATATTCAGATAAATGTAGTATTTTGTACAAAAGAAAAAAATGAAAATGTTTCTAAATAGTCATTAAATTTGTATTGAAGAATTAATGGTGATAGAATGAACATAGAATAAAGAATTTATTTGAAACGAAAATATTTTACTAAAAATATAAATAAAAAATGAAGAGGTTTAGTGAAGTAAAGTAAATATAATATTTTTTTATCAATTATTTCGGCATTGTGGTAAAATAAATATATTTTTGGTTTTTGTTTTGCTTGGTATAAATACCACTTTTATTTAAAATCTATTATGACGCAGGTTTCGATGCATTTGGCATCATTTTATAATACCGCACGTGAAGCTTAGTCTAAATTTTAGATTTGTGTCGTTGAGACGTTGAAGGATGAAGAGGAGGTAGAAGCCGTTTCTTATTTTTACTTATTTATCATTTTTTATCAATGGGAACATAGTGTCACGATAGATTTTACGAAACAGTTATATATACCAAGTAAATGCTTAATTTTAAATTAAAAATAAAATTATATTACAATACTTTTTTCAAGTAAATAGAAATATAAATAAATTAAATTTTGTTTCTTACTTCCCTTCGATAATATTTTAGTCGACCCACGCTACTTAAAATTTATATATTTTTTTAAAATAGAATTACTAGCAAAGCCTCTATATTTAGAATCTTGTCTGCAAGTAGGATAGTAAGGAAAGGGAAGGTAAATGTTAATAATACATTACAAACACCATATATTTTGAAAACTGACGCCAGACATCAATTGATGAATAATAAAAGCCAAGATAATGAATTCAGACTTTTATTGCAATCGTAATATTAATTAATATATTTTAATTAGTTGCTGAATTATAATTTTCCGTTATCTTCTGAAAAACAACATATTATATTTAGCGCCTCTTCCTTCGTGAATTCTTGAGAAGCTTTGGGCGGTAGGCGGGTAGGCTCGTGAATCCGCCTTCCCCAACCCGCGTCCGCCCATCTCTCACAGCCCTGACAACCCGCCCTACGCACTGGAATCCCTTACAACCAGATTTGATCCTTTACAGCCTTAAACATTACAACTTGCTAAAGAGGGATACATTTATTTCAAGTTACAAAACTTACTTAAGAAATAAATACAAGTTTTTTTAATATTAATTTTGACGGTAGATATAAGTAACAACAAGGGTTGATATTTTATGAGACAGGGTAATTGGAGATATTTGTGAAGGCGGGTTTATTGAAAAAGGCCGCCTTGAACAAGGAGAGGGATATCACGTTTACTCGTAATACGCCCATGTTTCATGTTTATTAAAAATTCTGTAAAGACCGTCAATAAAATTTAATTAATACAAAAATCCAATTTTTTCCCAAAAAATAACTATTGTATTTTCCTGATTTCAAATTAAAACACATACGAGTATATCAATTAAATATTATGAAAACCAGATTTCTGAAACACATGTTTATAAAAAAAAACTGGTTTTTCATTGGATCCGGAAAATTAATATTTTTTGGGTTATTGTACAATACTATCCCAAATATCTGTATAAGTCAAAAGAAAATAAACGAAATATTTTTTAAACAAACCTACACCCTTTATCGGTAACGTTGACTCTTGACATGGATCAACAATCGGTATAAAAATGAAAGAGTTGTTTGAAATAAAAGTCCAAAAGTATAGATAAATTCATCTTTATTGACTTACTATATGTGTAACTACGTGGATACATCTGCGAAAATCGTGGTCTTGCGTAGATATTTGTCCAAGTCCAAGTAAGAAACGATAAATATACTAAAAAATATTTAAAAAAACAATGTAAAATATAATATAAAAAATTTATATTATCCACTGACACTTCGTGATGGAATTGCATTTTTAATTTATTATTAGATTAAAACCAATATTTTTAGCTTTTCCACTTTTTTATTTGACCAGCGACCGGGTTTCGTCGTTACCGACATCATCAGACTGGATGTCGGTAACGACGACCAGTCTGATGATGTCGGTAACGACGAAACCCGGTCGCTGGTCAAATAAAAAAGTGGAAAAGCTAAAAATATTGGTTTTAATCTAATAATAAATTAATATAAAAAATGCTAAAAAACTGGTTCATGTGATCACTTTACACTCGTGTAACATTCACTACGCCACCCAAGGTAGACAACCATATTACTCCAATTTTCAAAGTTATATTATTTATCCTTTTAATGACACCATGTAAAGTTAAGCTCATTGAGTTTTTTTTATTTAGAAAAGACTTTCAATAAATGTTTGTATATTTTCTACACGAATTATTTAAAATTCTATTTAAAAATATTATTTTTTTACCAAATTTATAATAGGATCAGTTATATTAATCATAATATTTTGAGTGTGTTCAAATCTTGTTCGTCCAATCAAGAGTTATTTTATAAGATATCTCGACATAGATGAAGAAAAATTCTATATTCTACATATCCTTCCACATTCATCCTCCATCAATAATGAGTATCGATATAAAATATCTCCCAAGTGGACAAACACAAATTTATGATTTCGACACACACAAAATATTAAATTTATATATATATATATATAAATTTACGTGGTTTGTAAAACAGGTTCAATCTCGGTTTACCTTCAAGTAATATAACAGGGAAATGTGTCTAGCTTCATGGAAGAATTTCCCACAAATTTATTGTTCTCAATAATGATTCGCTCGTACCAGAGGAATCTCTTTTGTTGAAGTTAAGAAGACGCGGGTGTCCCTCCACCCACCGCCTCTGCCCTCCCCACCACCACAGGCTCCCTTAACTCTAGACACAAGTGTAATAGGGTGTCACGCTTCATAGAAGAAAAAAAAACAATTTGAATTTTTATATTTTAGAAGTCTTGTTTCTCTCGTTGGATACTTAAAGTTTTATTTTTGTGTCAGACGTTTTAACCAATATCACTTATCTTTTTCTGGTTGGTTGGAAGAAAATTGCTTTTAAGCAATATGCTCGCCAACGTACTTATTTTTTTCTGAACATAAAGCTTAAATAAATGAATATTTTTACTGTCCACCTTTAAAAAAATTGTAAAGATATCTGTCTGAATTAAAAAAAATAAGCGTAAGTGGATTAAAATTTTTAGTGTCTCACAAAAAGCTCTTAAGTATTAAGCAGAGATTCTATTCTTTTGTATTTGAAGTCCGATTCGTGGATTTTATCACATACTTGAAAAACATTTAAAGTCATGTTTTTCAATTTAGTTTTGCTTATAATTTGACCAGTTATGAACAAAACGAAAATTAAATATATATTTAATAACAAAATTTGAACACAAAAGTAAAATCAAACGTCAAAAGGGCTAAGATATAAAAATCCGTATTTTTAGAAAGACCTACCTCGATTTTTAATAGGCATCTTCGTTGACAGGGTACGATATTTCTCAAACCAAACGGCCTACAAAGAATTTCACATAGCATTCACTGTTTACATAATTAGGTTGTAGCTGTTTTTATATGTAAAGTAGTCGGTCAAAAATAGAATAAACAAAATAAGAATATGGTTTAATAAAAAAACAAAAAGAAAACAAAATAAATATTTTGATATTTGAAGATGGAAAATACTTTTATTTTTTATATTAATTTTTTTATTTTATTTATTTGCCTTTTAACCCAAAAACCTATTCCACTTTTGGATGAAAAAATGACGCACCCTAGTATAAAGGCTGTGTTTTCTTCCACTTAAACGTTTTACAGGCACTTTAGGAGTTTTCGTAAGACTCTTCAGGTATTTCTTGTAGGGGTCTTCCTTTGTCGTAAAATCAATCATGAATTTAATGTCCTATCGGTTAACCCCTATCAAATTATTAATACAAAGTAACTAATTTAATCAATTTTATACTTTAGTTATAATTGAAATATTGTTGAGGAATTTGATTATTTACATGAAAAAATATTAAATTGATTACTCTTAAAAAATGAAAGACAATTTCGTTAAAAAAAATTTTAAACATTAATTATCAAGTTTAAGAAAAAAAACTTGAAAAAGATGTTTATTCAAGAGAAAAAATACTTTATACCAAAAATAAAATATAACGCTCTCTTAAAACATTCTAAATTATTGTTTTTATGATAAATATATATATATATATATATATATATATATATATATATATATATATATATATATATATATATATATATATATATATATATATATATATTTATATATATTTATATATACATATATATATATATATATAAATATATATATATATATATACACATATATATATATATATATATATATATATATATATATATATATATATATATATATATATATATATATATATATATAAACATATATATATATAAACATATATATATATATATATATATATATATATATATATATATATATATATATATATATATATATATATATATATATATATATATATATATATATATATATATATATATATATATATATATATATATATATATATTTATATATATATATATATATATATATATATATATATATTTATATAAATATATATTTATATATATATATATATATATATATATATATATAAATATATATATATGTAAATATATATATTTAAATATATATATATATATATATATATATATATATATATATATATATATATATATATATATATATATATATATATATATATATATATATATATATATATATATATATATATATATATGTATATACATATATATATATATATATATATATATATATATATATATATATATATATATATATATATATATATATATATATATATATATGTATATACATATATATATATATATATATATATATATATATATATATATATATATATATATATATATATATATCGCATTATGAATTGTCATATTATGTATATTCTGTCAGAAAGCATTTATTGGATTTAAAATGATCTCGATATGTGACAATTCAAAATGGTTTATCATGGACTGATTGTAGCTTCCATATATTAATCCAATATTTATATATTCTCTGACAAAAAAAAAGTTTGTGCACTTATTCGTGAATCCACCAAGAATTGTTATAAAGTGTATTAGTTATTTTTCCCACATTTGAGATTGAGCACATTTTAGCCTTTTTTTGTCCTCATCCCATTTCAATGGTGCATCAAATTGATACAATGGTAAGTTGATCGATAGTTAAATGAATTATCGATCAATCCATAATTAATGAATTGTCCAGGGTAATACATATTAAACTGAAAAACACTTGTATTTTTCTATCCGTCTGGGAATCGAACCCGAGACCTTCAGCACGGTACGCAAACTATTTTACTACAAAAAAATGATATTTTGTCAGGAAAAGATCAATATCCCATCTTGTCACGGTTTGACGTTGAAATGTTCGAACTTACGTAACATTATTTCTGTCTCTCTTGTTTCTTCTCATTCTTACCTACGAAACTCCTTGATATAAATTGAAAGTTCATGTACTTAGTGTTTCGACAGTATTGTTAATAATATACTTTCACAAAATATTTGAGTAAAATTAATAAATAATAAATTCAAACTTATGAGTGCCTCGAATTGAAGTCGCGAGAAACTAAATACTCAAAGCTACATAAAAGTATTTGGAACATGCTTAGAGATCGCAAAATTTCCTGTGAAATAATAACATAAATCATGTTGAAGGGCGCTTTAAGGCTTCAGTAAGATATTTTCAATATTCCCGTTCTCATTCCTTTTGGGAAATCAACCGAAAACACGCACCAACTTCCTAGCCTGTTTTTCTATTAAGAAATGAGCGTAAATAATGAAAACTCTACAACGTTCCCCAGCCGCGCTGTAATCTGGATTTTTGTAAAGTCATACTCGTGTATTTGCCAATATTTACACTAAAAAATCACTTATTTAATTTATTGTTTCGGTATTCATTTTTTGGAAAAACATGATGAAATTGTAAATGAAAACACTTGTTTTATCCAATTGTTTTTTTTCGTATAAGAAAAACACTTTATAGTTAAAATGTAACTTAATTTTAAAAGTTGGCTTCGGAACGGGTAGGCATTATAATTTAGTTATAATACAATATTTATAGTAATTTAAAAACAAAGTTACATTTTAATTATAAAATAGAAAACTACAAAGTTAGTGCTTCAAATATAAATTATAGAAAAACACTTGTTTTGTACCACTTGAGTTATATGTATTTAATTATAACGACTAATTTCGGAAACTACTTTTATTTTCAGATCTAAATATAAAGTATCTGAATATGAGTTTGTTTTTAATAAATATAAATGAAGTGGTTAAAAACAAGCGTTTTCATTTACAATTGTATTATGAAAAAAAAGTTAAATAATATAAATTAGTAATTATAAAATTTGTGCGTATCTGGCCTATATTTGGACATGCATTTCTAAATCTCAGTCAGGTAAAATTGATATGAATGAAAGCACACATTTCTAATACGTACAATTTTGCAATGCCTGAAAAGTGTTGGACTTACATAGTTTGGTGTAACTGCGTTTTATATGATAAAACAATAACTTTATAGTATTTTTTCCATTTTAATTTTACCAGTTTATTTGACCAGGGCCCGGGTTTTGAAATACAAATCACTCGGGTAGTGACGAAACTCGGTAAAAAAAACTATAAAGTTGTTATTTTATTATAAAAAAGGCAAAAATTAAAAATCTTATGTAAAATAATCGCATTGATTTCGAATTATGAGTTTTTTTTAATGTTTAAAGCATTTACTTTTTGGTTAGTTATTTTTACTTTTTTAAGTTTTTTTTACAATTTTTATAGAAATTGATTAAATAACTACTCTACGAGATTTAAGTCTTCCGGTTTCATTAACATACATAACAATTGATTAAAATTATGGTTATATATATAAATCTTAAAGTATCAAACGTTTTGATCAATATCACTAGTCTGTTTTTGGTTGGTTAGAACTCCAATGTACTTATTTCGTTTCTGAACATGAAGTTTAATAAATAAATAAATTTGTGTTATGGTAGTGACGTGTAGTATTGGTTGCGTAATGACGTTGTGTAATGACGAAGAGATGGTAAATTTCAAAACCGGTAGAGAAATCTCGGTAAGTTATTTTACTCGATTGCTAACATTGATAATATTTTTGTAAAAAAAATAGCCTTGATTTCGGTAACAGTTAAAAATTTGAACAAATAGAAACAAACACGTTATTATATATCCTAAAAAGCTCAAGTTACTTTATTTAC
Source organism: Brachycentrus maculatus (assembly GCF_059751285.1). NCBI lineage: Eukaryota > Metazoa > Arthropoda > Insecta > Trichoptera > Brachycentridae > Brachycentrus > Brachycentrus maculatus. Next base: position 2,658,876 of record NW_028280803.1, read on the forward strand.
TGGAGTACCCACTCAACCGCAAACAGGTAGCAATAATAGCCTTTATCATCCATTTATAAACGGAGATTCAATTAAAAGTAAGAAGCGATAATGAATATCTCCGTTTGACCACAATACAGAAGTGGTCTAAGCAATTATCTTCCTAAACTATTGTGCATTAGGGGAGAGAGCTAGTACCCATTCCCGAAGGGTTTATTATCTCTTACTACCCTTCCTACAACTAAAGATGATCGTATCTCCTCTGATATTGAACAATAGGTAATCCAAAATATGTTTCCTTCTCTTCGTTTGATGCTCAATACTATCGAACAATAGCCACAATGTTATGAAACGTTTGACGAGAACCATAACGCTGAATATACACAATACATTTATAATACATAGTATACATATATGTATTCAAAAATATAAACATATATATATATATATATATATATATATATACATATATATATATATATATATATATATATATATATATATATATATATATATATATATATATATATATATATATATATATATATATATATATATATTTATGTATAAATATATATATATATATATATATATATACATTTATATATTTATATATTTATATATTTATATATATATATATATATATATATATATATATATATATATATATATATATATATATATATATATATATATATATATATATATATATATATATATATATATATATATATTTATATATATATATATATATATATATATATATATATATATATATATATATATATATATATATATATATATATATATATATATATATATATATATATATATATATATATATATATATATATATATATATATATATTCATTCATTCTGAAAAAGCGTTTTTTGTTGCCACTAGAAATACATATGCAACCTTTTGAAAGATGAGTAGGTATTCTGGTTATCAATCTTAAAATGGTGAATTTGACATGTTATATAAAGCTATCGCTTAAACAAGTCTTTAAAATGTCATATGCCTTGTAAATAAGCATTTATCATCTTCATATATTTCTTCATTTATGTATGTTGAAATATCAATTTAACCTTGACAAAAGAAATAACTTACTTAGTAAGGATCAGGGCAGTTTTCGACAACATGTGATTTTTTTAAACCTTTTTTTAAAAAATAAACTGAATCGAAATTATCGATGTATACAGGCGGACCTCAACTTTCGCACATGATTGGTTTCTGAAATGTGTGCGAAAGTTAAATGTCCGAAAGTAGAGGGATGTAATTTTTTTATAAAAAAAGCTTAAAAATTGAACATTAAAATTCCCTTTTTTTTCTTAAAAAATTACTAACTAAATATATATGGAATAAAAATTATATTTTCTTGATAAACTGGTCAAGAGTTAGGTGCATTTTATTATTTGTTTTTCTTTTCTTACGTTTTCTTACGTTTTTTTCTTAACATTAAGTACTATTATGGATTGCCCTACGCACTTGAGATATGCGATCTCCATTGGGATCACATTCTTCCATTATATTTAAAAAAGCTTCGTTCATACTTTTTATTGATAAAGTTTTGATGATTTCTTCAGGTTATTTTTGTTCAATTTGTATATCATTTTCATTCTCTTGTCGGTCAATAAGAAATTCATTAGTTAAAGGTTCAGAATGAGATTCAATCATCTTATTAACATCTTCACTGTTAACATCCAGGTTTACTTCGTTCATTAGGTGAACTATTTCAAGTGTGATTAGAATTTATGAAATCACCCATCATTTGTGGGCATAGTTGTTTCCACTAAGCTTTCATTGTTGACTCTTTTATTTCAGCCCATGCGTCTTCAATATTTTTTATTGCGTTCCATATGTTATATTTCAGCACGTACGTAACACTTTTAAAACATATATGCACTATGCCATTTTTTTTTTATTGTGCAAAATAGCGAATTGTGCGAAAGTCGAATGTGCGAAAGATGAGGTCTGTATACGAGTATCATACGAATACGGAAAACTTATTAATTGCTTGCCTATTTTTTTCTTTTTATAGTATATTGAAAAGACGTGTCAATTAAGGGATGACAGTTTCTTCTTTGAACGTGAGTGAAATAATTAGATAACACAACTACAGTTATATTTCTTACAAAAACCTCTTCCGTAACTTTGTTGTAATCCTTCGCTCAGCAATCAACCCCCGAAAAGAAAGAGCCGTTTTACTTGCATTCGATAGTAAAAATATACTATAAATCTAATTAACCTTTGTCGCAGTGTCCTGTTAACAAAATAGGTTCCTGTTTTCTTCGTAAGGGTAGGTAGGAAGTGGTAGTTCGTGGCGGCTAGCACCTGATTTCCCAAGGGGTTTATCTGGACCTACTCGGGGTCAGCTCCTTAATGCCTCACTCACCGGAGAATCAAATAAAATCCTGAGATTTAATACGATCGCCTCAAAAGCGAGGCACCTACAGATTAATTAAAAAGTATTTCTTTGTAATTTTAAGCTATTTATTTTGACTTGATATTTTAAAGCATCATGAAAATTTCAACAACAACAAAAAACACTCATACTCTCGTACCAAACGTTAAAATTATTTCCAAACATATATGTAAGAATATTTCAGTAAATTTTAACTTATTATTTTTTGACATCTCATCAAAGATGAAGAAGAATATGGAAGTCTGGGCATTTACGGGGCTGACGACCGTCATAGGCTGGTTTAAGTGATCACTTTACACACGTGTAACATTCACCAATTCTACCCATTATTGACAACCACACTACTCAAATTCTTGGAAGTTCTATATATATGAACCAATTTAGAAACCTTGTTCTTGAACAAGTATTTGGACACACTCAAAATGTTGTAAATTTTATCTTGTATGAAACTAGCTACACCTAACACGCATTACTGTGGTTTAGTTTGGTTAAATGATTAACAATAAAAATACCCAGCAGACATTTCCAAAATGCACAATTTTACCATGTTATTGAAGCAATTTATTAGCAAATTTATATAATTTTTCAATAATTAATCTAATAAAAAAATATATCAATAACATGCAATCAAAAACATTGAAACGTGACAGGAGCTATCACGAGCACGCTGTCGGCTATGAGCATTATTTAATTACGTCTGCTGCTGCTGTTACGCCCAACAGAAAGCGCAGCCATTACGGTAAAAATATAAGGTTTGAAAAAAACCTTTTTACGTGTTCATCTGTTACATTTTTATATATTTAAAAACACGCTCGTATTCGAATGAAATGTTTTGTCAAAAAATCAAAGCTATCCTTTCAATAGCAAAGATTGTTATACTAAAATACAGTAAAATGCTTTTTATATTTCGAATTCGATATTAAGTATAATAATATCAGATATCTAAATGCATTAATGAGGCAATATAACTGCAACAGATATGTATCTCAAAATCTAAATAGCACAATTTGATTAGGACTTGCATAGCAAAGCAACAGACTAGGTCCGCTATTCACAATATGGATTTCCTCCCCATTATGTGCAGTTATGCAGTTACTACCCTCGGAGCCTTTCATTTGAATAATAAAGGGATGAACACCCCCTTCCAGAACCACTACCTCTGTTTCTTCGCCTTAAAGCCTTCCTTTCAGCTGTCTGACACCTGAAATTAAATGGCCATTTCTCTTGTTGGTTTACGTGTCAGTAGTATTCAATAAACGCGAACTCAAATCGTTATCGATTCAATTCATATCAAATAAATAGACGTTTTTTTCAGACGGTTAGCGCGAACACATTATTACTCAGAGTGGCTAAGTTGCACAGTGATTGCTTAAACCAGAAAATGACAGGTAGTAAGTCCTGTAAATGATTAGACTTTTCGTAATAATGCTAATTTGTTTATGTTGTGACATATTTTTTATCTCTACATAAAAACTATTAAAAGTAAGCCATTTTTAGATTGAATTTTTATATAAATTCAAAAATAATATTTGTAACCCTTATATTAATTTTGTTACCGTTTTAACAGAAAAATATTAAAAATATTTTTTTCAATCATTTGATATATTTCCATTCGAAGTTAGAATTGTTGGAAAGGAAAAATATATCTTATGCAAAAATTACAAAAAAATATAATTTTATCCTTTTGTAAAATATATATATTTTTATTATTTATGTTTTAATTTGTAAAAAAAATGGATTTGGAAATGATGTGGAATGCATTGAAATACGTGTCATAATAGATAAAAAATAAAGTTGTACCTACGTCCGAGTAAAAAATTAATAAAAAATAAATACATATTCCCACAAAGTGACTGCTGATTAAATATTTTTATTTATGTAAATGACTTTTATTCTCTGGATAAAATAGTAAAATGCTGCTTTAAAAAAAATACGTTTTCAATATACGTATATGTAAAAGTTTATAATAAATATAACATACATACAATTTGATAAACCTTGGTTAAATATCAAAGTAAAGAATCACAGACTGCTTGATTTAACTTATTTTAAGAGAAGACTGAATTTCCAAGCAGAGTTTGAAAGTAACTTTGTGGTTAGATGACTCTAATCTGAGATCGATGGAAGTCATTATTGGTGGAGTATCGTGACGCTAAATTCTAGATTTTACGTTCTAGGTGCACCAGACTACGTGAACTGCTTAGCATAACCTTCCCCGTAGATTCTAAATAACTTCATACGGTACGATACAAAGTTGACCGGTGCTGATTCAAAGATTAAAGTCATTTTGTGCATTTTTGAAACCAACACTGCAGCATTAAGATTAATGGAGGTATTATGATAATACTTTACGTCCGGTGCAGTGTGGTGGGTCTGCAAATATCGGTTGCGGGTTCAAACTCCTCAGTAATTTTTTAAAGCACATTATAGGTTTTTAATACCCACAGGATGAATACACTTAATTTTTTGAGCAAGTAAAGACGAAGAAAGAATTTCGTAATTTTAATTATAATTAAAATGTAACTTTGTTTTAAAATCACTATAAATATTTTATTATAACTTTTTTTATAATATCTACCGGTTTCGAAGCTAACCGCTTGTTTATCAAGTCTGATTAATACTAAAACGCTATCAACTAAACAAAATTCAAAATATTTTGACGGTTAGGTAGGAGCTTGGGTAGATCTCAAGTGGCTTTTTTTTGTGTTGATTGGCAGTCACAGTCAAAACGGATCAGGGATGATAAGTGATTGCAAACATATTCAATAACGGACTCTTAGAAAAATCATTTACTTGTGTATTTATTAGTTGTAAACTATTATTAATTGCTATTTTAATTTCTAATATTTCTAATTGATCTTATTTAAGTCCTCTATTCATTTTTTTTATATCTGTAAGAAGGTTATTGAAGTATTTGGTTCCCAATTATTCAAAGTTCTGTTTTTGAATTGTTTGCTGTTGCATTTATGGTACTGTATCTACAAATAATTAGTTCCATTTCATTCAAAATAGGTATCAAGTTGTGAGAGAGTGGGTTCGAACTCGAAAACTGATTTACTATGTTTTCCTTACCTAACCTAACGAATTAAAAAATATAACGATTTATAATTTAACGATTATAATTTAATTTATTTTTTACCCTTATTTAGACCTAATGGTGCATTGGATACTGTATCGTTTATAAGCAGTATCATCTTGAATGTTAAATATACGAAAGGTGGTCAGAATATCATACCTCCATATATTTAATTTCACTCTTACCATTGATGTAATATATAAATTTATAGATTTTGCGATATTTACTATTTTGTAATACTGTATATGGAAATCTTAATAATGGTTTATTAACTGATTTACTATATGATTGCTAACAGTTTATCGGAAATCAAGTAAAAATCTAAGGGCAAAGAAAGTTTTTAAAAGAACGTGAAATAAAATTTGAATATAGGGCAAAAAATTGCTACTCTTTTGAAAAAACCCAAACTATAAAAGGAGAAAAAAATATATTAAAAATAAAAAATATAACGTAATTTCATCAATTTTTAAAGGAATTTTACAAAATAAATACTTTGTATATAGAACCAATAAAAATTGCATCATAAAAATGAATATTTCGTTTACAGTACAAAGCTTAGGCTGTAGTTCAATTCTCAATGGATATTTTCCGTAGATAGAAAGTAATAAGCCGAAATAAACTTTGACCAAATCAGTGGCCGGGGCGAGGGTTGATGAACATTTTAAACAAAGCTTTTATATCCTAACAACAAACACTGATGTTTTAATGTTCCAGATATTGCGCCATGAATATTTGATTCCCTAAATACAAACTTGAATAACGCGGACTGTGGTGGCCATAATGAAGGCAGAGAAGATTAAGCACCTCGTATTTACCGCAGCAACACTTATTATTTTTAATATTGACAAAAATTGAAAAAAATCTTAACCACTAAATATAATACATAATGTATAATATCTTAGTCCTACAGGAGAAGGTGACCAACTAACAAAACGTAAAATATGTATTTTTAATTTATGTTTTATTAAGTAAAAACCACTATTTCTTAAAATCTACTGTGACACGTGTTTCAATGCATTCCGCTTCATTTTCAAACACCGTATATGAAGCTAATTCTAAATTTTAGAGTTGGGTCCTTGGGACGTTGAAGGTTGAAGAAGGGGTAGTAGCTGTTTCTAATTTTTATTTATTAATTTAATTTTTATTTTTTATTTTTATTTGATATGTTCCCTCTGATAAGAAATCGCCGCAGGGGTAGGCAGAGATAATCGAACGCCACACCACTCTGTTATTGCAAACATTCTTCGCCTCTTCTATATTCATGCATCTCTTCATATATACCCGACAATTATTACGACTCCTGACCCGGCCGCTTTCAAGTATTTGACATACCTGATTGTTCCAAGTTTTCCTCGGTCTTCCTCTGCTTCTTTTTCCAACAACATTCGACTCATAAATTTGTTTAACCGTTCTCTCCTCACTCATACGTTCCACATGTCCAAACCACCTCAACACACCTTTCATATCTCTTAATATTATTAATATGTAGTGTTCATGTTAATATTTCGGAATGCATAGACTTCCATATACATTTTTATATTATGTGAAAAAATTTAAAAATGCAATTATTTTGTTAAAACTCCTTAAATTTGTCATGCTTTGACGCCAGAATATGAAACTTAATTAAACAACAAGTGCACGACGGTGCTGAAATATAAATGCAATAGGTAAAATAATTTCCAAGCTCGGGACTTATAATCCGTATGCGCATGAATTATAAATCCTTGGTCCCTGCATATGTTTATAAAATAATGCTTAGTGCCTGAAGCGTCATCATCCCTCCTTAATTACTAGTTAATCTTGGATGTGGGTGCGCCGGGGGATTAGGACGGAGCCTTTACCCGTTCGCACTCAATGACGCGTTTTCAGTTTCACGTTCATTCTTACATTAAAAGGAAAAAATATTTTATTAAAATTAAACACTTGAATATACCCCTTTTATGAGTTTTATTTTTATTTACGAAAGTTTCAAAAACATCTGTCGTTTTCGAAACTAGTCGTAAATATAAATAAAACTCATTAAAGTGGTTTATTCAAGTGTTTAATTTAAATAAAATAATCATGTCATTCCACAAAATTAATGAAAATCAATAAATAACATAAAACAAAAAACATTTTTTACATTAACAGTTTGACACAAAATGTCATCAAAATTTTATCATAATGACAATATGAATATTTTTAAAATGTATAATGAGAGACTACTTATAGTAACACGTAAATGATTATTAAAATATTTTTTCTGCAAACTAAAAACGTTTTGATGGTGTTATTGATTTCTGAATCAATGAATAAAATTTCTAATTAAATAAAATTTTTCATTAATATTCCATGTATGGTAGGTATAAACTTCCCCTAGCGGTGATATTATTTAGTACAACTTGACTTTAACTTGAAAAATGAGAACATCAGTATAAAATATTATAGATACAGGCTCAGAATTATTGTACTCCTCCGTAATACAATTACGTGAAACAAAATATTATAATATAATGTTATTTATTTGCAGCGACGGAAATAAATAAATTGTAAAAAAAAAATCGAGAACAGGACACAAACATTTATTTATGTATGCGTGCGTGCCGCACTTTATATTTTTCATACTGTTTCCAACGATCTCGTTGCGAACAAGTCGTCGTTGAGGGTGGTCGTGCCGCTACGCTAGCTATGGAGGCTGCTTACAATGTATTTTTTCTTTTTTTTTAGATACTTACCAAAGCTAACATTACAAAATTGATACTTTGGTCAATAAAAGTAACAATCAGGAATATTCACATTTTTCCCGTTTTCGAATCACATTTTCACAGGTGCACGCGAAAGTTTTAAGGGGAAGGTTAATAAGTAATTGCTTTTGAATTTCCTTTATTTATTCAATTTATTTTTTAATATTTTTACACCATTTAACAAACTTCACCAAGTAAAATAAAAAAAAAACAAAATTTGATATTCGTAAGCAAAGGGTTAGTAAATTCTAAAGGGTGGGGGGGTGAAGGTTACGGTTGAATATTTCATACATTAACCACCCCCTACGTTAATGACAATAACGTTACCGTTAAGGCACCAGACAATACACGATTCAGCGGCATCCTCGGGAAACATTTACAACTTGAATACATGAATAACTTATCCACAACACTAAAATATTGATATATCAATCGCTACTCAAATTATTGATGGCTTAATTTAGCAATGGTTTATAATGGTGCTGTGATAGACATTAATAATTATGAACCAGTTACCATTAATCTATTTTACTATCACATTGTAAAGAGGATTGATGGGCAAGTTCTTCAAAGTTTTTTTTATTATTTTGAGATCGTTACTGAAACTTTAAACTGTTAATTTTGTAGACATTTTAAATTTATTTTTTTAGTTTTTACAATAATGTCTTGCTTCTCATTATTTAATGAATATTTTTATTATTTCTGAAGATTTAAAAATAATATAATGGACGTTTAATGTTTTCCATTCATACAAAATAAATGTAAGATGTTTTTTTTATTTTTCTTAGTATTTTTTGATAACAGTTTTTATTCATAACCGCGATGAGTTGAACCTATCAAAATAACCGTAAATAATTTAAAATGCTGAAGAAAAATTAAAATCTTTTAATCGAGAACGGTTGAGGGCGTAAAAATAATTAACTCTGATTTTACAATACAATCGTAACAGGGCTGGATATTGATATGAAAAGATTTTTCAAAAAGCTTTTTGTGCTACAGTGATTAGTGAATGCGTAGGATTTTTTTTTAAATTTTAAAATTATAAAAGCGAATTTCTTTCAAACGCCATCTCGTCCCGTTTTTTTTATAGCTAGCTGATGAAAAAAGCTGTTAACTAACATTTTTATGTATTACTGATAGTTTCTAATTGAGAAAAATATATTTTTTGATGTTAGGTGATCCATTTTTTATGTATCCGACGACTTTGTATTGAAAAAAAATATATAAAAAAGTCAGGTATTATAATGAATTAAAAAGTTTTGTTTGAATTTTTTTTCGATATGTTATAAATGTTTTATTGGAAAAAATGTAACAATTTTTTTTATAGAATATTTGTATGCGCATTGAAATATTGTTTAAAATATGATGCTTTTAATTTAAACCAGTCACTTTTTAAACAAATAAAACTATATTCCGAAAAACGACCATTACAAATAATTTTTTAAACCCAATTCAAAATACATATAATAGATTTCTATAGATATAAAAGGGAATTACTTTTACAGGGAAAACAAAGTGCTAGGGTACTTGGGAATGCATAACTATTATAATTTAACTTGGATACTGGCAATGCAAAATGTGTCCTTTGAAGAAAACTGGTCAAATGTTCGCTTAGTTGAGTCACTTTGGGGTAATATACGGATATAATAGATATTTTTAATTTTTACAAATTATATACCAATATTTCTTTGCAAATAAACATCGGCTCTTCTACATTCATACATCTCCTCATATATACCCGCCAATTTTTACAACTCCTGACCTGACAAGTTGGTAAGTTTTTTCTCGGTGTTCTTCTGCTTCTAAATTAAATTAAATTAAATTAAATTCTTGCTTACTTAAAATCTATTTTTGTACATCTTTCGATGAATTCAGTATCATTGGAAGCATTTACTATATTCAGAATCATTCAGTTTAATTAGTATCATTGTATTTGATATTGTGACACGTGTGATAACACGTGTCGCAATAAATTTAAAGGATAAGTGGTATCGACCAAGTAAAATTAAAATTAAAAATTCTAACTAACTAACTAACCATCACGCCGCTTCCCGCAGGGGTAGGCAGAGAGAATAGAGCGCCACACCACTCTGTCCTTGCAAACATTCTTTGCCTCTTCCACGTTCATGCATCTCCTCATACATACCGCCGAAAATTCAATATTTCTTTAAAAGACTTCTCATCTATTTGGGTATCAATCTTGAAAATAAAACCATGTAAGCAATGGAATCATTATTTTAAAAAAATACATCATTGAACATTTGTTATCTTCATTGTGTGAAAATATTTGGATTTCGGAAGATTATTGATGAATTGAAGTTTTATTTCAATTTCAAGTGGTGACACAGACTTGCTACCCGCCGGAGGAAGTTTCATAATAGTTTACACGTAACGGAATGTAAGGACCATCAGAAGTGAGTGAACACCATTTCACGTGGCTACTTCCGCACAAACTTACCCCAACTTACGCCATAACTGGTGAAATTTTGCAATCAAAGTTTTCTTAACGGCGTCGATTTTCCATCTTTCGTTCTCTGGTCTCCTGGCACACTGCTGCATCTTTTTGTTGGTCCTTTTATTTCTGTTTGCTAGTATCTTCACTCATTTGATAAAAAAACAGAACATTTAAAATCGAACAAATCATACGTTTCGAATTCGAACAATATATTTAGGTGTTCCAAGAATTTGAGTAGTGTGATTGTCAATCAACGGTAGAATTGGTGAATTTTACACATGTGTAACATTCACCAATTAAACCAACTTATGACGGTCGTTAGTCCCGTTAATGCCCAGACTTCCATATTATTCTTCATATTTGTTGAGATGTACAAAAAATAAATATGAAAAATAACTCCTAATTGGAGGTAATCCAGATTTGTGAACAAGTATCTGGACAGACACAAAATGTTGTGAAAAACATATATTGTTAATATTTTAGATTTCATTAATATATTATCGACTTTGTAAAGCATGGTTTGACCATAATTTTAATTGGCGTAATTTTCTATTTCCGAGTCAAAAGACGAAACTACGAACAAATGTTTCATTTTATTTTTTCAACCCTTATCCACATTCATTGATGCATAGGGCACTACTTCGAATATATGTATAGGGTCCGCCATCTAAAGTTTTTTTTTAACTAGTGCTTATTTCGTGAATGGTAACACTTAGCTCATGTCTGATTTGACAAATAATTAGTTTTATCTTTCCGCTAAGCGAATATGGTTGTGTATACGCTTGAACAACGCTGGGAAATATTGCGACATTCGACTTACAGAAGATGCCGATTTTGCCAAAAAAATCATCTTTTCGGATGAAGCTCATTTTGATCTTGGCGGGTATGTAAACAAGCAAAATTGTCGTATTTGGGGCACAAAAAACCCGCACGCATACATTGAAAAGCCGGTACACCCAAAACGAGTCACTGTTTGGTGCGGATTTTGGTCCAGAGGCATAATTAAGCCATTTTTCTTTGAAAATGAGCAAGGAGTGGCCGTTAGTCAATGGCGATCGTTATCGGGCCATGTTGAACGGATTTTTGTTCACAAAAATTAAAGAGGAGGATATTGGCAACATTTGGTTTCAACAGGACGGCGCTACGTGCCACACAGCCGAAGCTACACTCGATGTTTTGCGCCCCATTTTCAAAAAAAAAATGTTATTTGGCGGACCCTTTATATTATTATCTTCGTTAAACATATGAAGGAAAGGTGATCGAACCTGTGTTTCAGGCACCAATCCAGAGAAATATTTAATATTATCCAATTTGGCTAATTAAAAAAAAATTTATTCAGACTTCTAAGAATCGAACCCGGCACATCCAGCACGGCTGCCAAGTTTCAAACACACTTCAGTTTGAAAGCGGACATAGCATATTATTGTACATGCAAATATTTGAGAGTTGAACCTGCGTCTGTAACGCGGCCTAGCGGTTTAATGAACCTCGTACATTTTGTCAGAGCCATACGAAAAGTAAAGTTGATTAAGTATAATACAATACTCTCCTCATCATTTAACGTTAACGATGAATGATAAAAAATGTTATATTACCATATTACAATGTTTACAATGCTTTTAATATACAAAACATAAGTAAAATATATTTGAAAATGAAAATGAAAATTTCGAGTATTATTACATTCACTACAAATAGGAATAATATATTTAAATAATTTTAAGTGTGAATAAATGCTTGTTCACAAATATGTTTTTTTTCCATTTTGGAGTTATTTTTCAATTTTTTTTTTAACAAATGAAATTATTTTTTTTTAAATATGCATACACTGTATTCTGTAGCGCTTGTGTTGATTTAGCGTTATTGCGATCGTTATAACGCCACTGAAATAAAATCCCCGAAAAGTGAGAAAATCACCACTCGCCCAAGGGTTGTAGGGGCACCTACCTACCCGAGTCATTTACTGTCTCCTCCCCTACCCCTGGTGAAATGATAAAACTTTATAAATTGAAAACATCTGTCGCCACTTTGCGGCTTCAGTCATAATTATTTTTGCTTTTTCCCATCGACAATAAATTACGAAATCCGATTTCATGGAAATTACACTCTACGATTGTTATTCTATATCGCAACAGGATGGGGTTGTTTAACATTTTCAACTCAATTTATCGTCCACCCTTGTTTAAAGGAATCGAGCGGAACTCAAAATATGAATTTTAAAAGATATTTTAGTACTGGAAGAGGTCAAATGGAAACTGTGTACTAAACTATGTTAAAAGGAATAGAAAGAAAATAGGAAATATTTATCTAATATGTTTAATTTTACAACGCTTGTGAAGAATGCAAATTAAAAATCTTTGTAACATTGAGAATGTTTGATGACAGCACGATACCCACTGTGATATATCTCGTGTATTTCTCTTGCGTTCAATAGATGGTGCTGCCATTGCGGTAAAAAAACCTTAAAAAACATAATTTAATCTGTTCCAGGTGAAATCATAAACATAACCTGGAACATATACATAAAAACATGCGCAACGTTGTGTAAAATTTTCAAAGCAATCAAGGAATAACTTTAGAAGATTCAAGAATTTGTGTACGAGTAAATTGTGTTTTTTTAAAAAAAAATGTTCATAAAAAAAATCTAGGCTTGTTATGCTAGTAATTACTCTTAACCATTATCTGGAAACCTAAGGGTAGATTTGCAGGGAATACAATCTGAATATAATATGAATACAAAGCAAAGCTAGTTTTGCTTTGAGAGCGCAAAGCGAAATAAATGATTTTCCTGGATATATTTTTATGGCAAATCCCGCTTTAAGTTAGATAGAAATTCAACATCGGAGTGAAAACTAACCAACAAAAGTCAACTTTTGAAAGAAAGATTGAACTGGGAGATTGATATGAAACACGTTCTGATTTTATTCCACCTTCTCTTATTTTCAACCGTCGAAGTTTTCTCGATCTTTCTACAATTCTTCTCATTTTTTCTAGATTAGTTACAAGTCATGTTTCTTTATACGTGTTTCCAGAAAGAAATCAATTTTCTTTTTCTTTTTTTACGGAATGTAAAAATAAAACTTATCATGAAACGTACTAAGTAAAGTACTATAAATTATTTTTTGACATCTCGTCAAGATGAAGAAGAATATGGAAGTCTGGCATTTACGGGGCTGATGACCGTCATCGGCTGGTTTAAGTGATCACTTTACACACGTGTAACATTCACCAATTCTACCCATTATTGACAACCACACTACTCAAATTCTTGGAAGTTCTGTATATATGAACCAATTTAGAAACCTTGTTCTCGAATCACTAGAACTTCACTAGAGACAACTATTGGTGAGATGTAAAGAAGCTTTTTTATTAAGCAGAAACTCTTATATTAGTATGTGAAGTCCGAATTCTGGATTATAATCACACACATGAGTACTACGAATTGTCTTTAAGTACTATTAATTTATTATGTACTATTAATTGTCTTTTAAAAAAATTAATCTGAATAATGTGATTAAAAATAAGTTTTATTCTAAATAATCTCGTTGAGAACCATTGACATATAAATAAGGATACGGAACGATAAATAAGGATTCTTTTAGAATGATATTTTATTTTATTTTATTAATAAATAAGAGTCATTTTAGATTGTATCTTTTAAAAATAAAAATTTATTCATGCATTTTAAATAAAACGTTCACTTGGTTAATACTTTTTTTATTAAATTATATTATATATTAATTCGTGTATCGATGATATATAAATTACAAACTCCATTTGATAATAATATTATGACAAAACCTTTGTCGCCATGTACTTAAACAACATTTTTAAGAGTAGTTATAAAGTAAAAGGTTGTTTTAATATATGTAAAACACAAACAGATATAAAAACCTACTTTGTTTTTTATCCGAGATATAATTTAATATGTTTCTCTACAAAAAATTTGTACATTTTAGATTTATCCTCAACTGGGTATTTCAAACAGATTGTTTGAAATGTTTGTAATGCGGCTTACAAACAGTAAAAAAAAAACTTACTTACGATCACGTCACTTCCATATAGGGGTAGGCACAGAGAATAGAATACCACACTAATCTGTATTTGCACTCAACCTTTGATTCTTTCAAATTCATAAATCTGAATACATATGTTGATATATCAATTTGTCGAAATGTAAACATTACTCCTAAGCGAAGAAACCCAGATTTGTGAACAAGGATTTGGATACACTTAACAATTTTTTTTAATTTATTTATTAAAGTAAACTATGTCCTCAATTCTCTTAAGATATGATCTGACCTATAAATAATATATAAAGCCACTTTGTAGTACGACATTTTAATTATTTTTTTACATGACAAGTATTGTGAATTGCACGTGTGTATTTACTTTAAAGTCAGCTCGCTACAGTTGGCCACTTTCCCTTCAGTGTGTTCCCATCGAAGGCTTATTGAAACGTGTATTTCCCATGGGGTTGGTTCACATGTAGGTAAGGGATGTTTGCTGCTCGCGTTCTGGGTAAAACAGAAAATACACAAGGGACTTTTCCCTAATACGAGAAAAAACCATACGTGTTTCAGTGAGAATGTATATAGATTTAAAAAAATTGTAATGGATTAGTAAAAAAAATCGATATTTAAAAATTGTTATAGATATCTTCGAATAAGTAAAGAAAAAATACTAAAACAATTTAATGAGGCAAATTTGGATGGTGATAGAGGCAGAAGAATACCGAGAAAAATTTGGCCTTATCAAATATTTCAAATACTTGAAAGTGGTTAGGTCAGGAGTTGGAATAATTGGCGGATATGTATGAAGAGATGCATGAATGTAGAAGAGGCGATTGTTGTTTGCAAAGACACTGCGTTTTATTCTCTCTGTCTACCCCTGAGAAGTGGCGTGATGGTTAATTAGTTTGTCGGTAAGTGAATTTAAAAAAAACGGTGATATTCTAAAAGCCTGTTAAACGTTTGGCCTTGAAACGGAAAAGATATATTCATACTGAATATTTGTACCCTTTGTTCTTTACTTTTGTCCATTTGAAATGATTATTTACTATGTCTCCGCGTAAAAAGATATTTTGTTTACTGCATATTTTTTTACGAAAGTAAAATAAGGTTCTAGAATAGTTTTTTTCTAACTAAAAATCTACGTTTCATTCCCTTAAAAAGATATTTCGTCCGAGAAAACTTGTCTGAAAAATGTATCTTGATATATCGTTCTCAATGGTTTATTCTAGTGTCAGAGTACAAATATTGATAAGAATAACTACTTACGTATGTTATTTTTATTATTTTCTGTTTATTGTCATTGGTATGGGTGTGTGCTGAATATTATTTTGCTGCAATGAGTACAATTCACCAGTCTAAGTAATATATTTCGTAAAAAAAGTTTTGACGTTAATTATTGTTAGTACAGAATTGTGAATATCTATCCATTTATAACTACTTATGCACGGATTTATTTTACATACTCGATTTCTGACTAATGAAAGATGAAAAATAGTACGACACGAAAAGTTAGAGTCAATCTAGTTGACGACAAAAGGTAGCAAGCCTTTTTTCGTTATGCTCATGATTCAAGATGAACAAATAAAAAATAAAAAATAATAATTTTAATAATTATAAATATTTTCCTGTATTTAAACATAAGCACGTATTAAAATAAAACATTTCAATAAAAAGTGTCCGAAATATGAATTAAGGGATAAGGGTTGAGTTTCAACTAATCCAATGACCTGACTTCACAGCATGTGAGTATCAGGTAGGAAAAGGTTGAATGGTTAGATCAAAGGAACGTATTGAAAGATGATTGTAGACGTGTCAGAAGTAATAATATTGATATACAAAGGAGTATTTTCTTCTGTATTGTAATTTCCGATGATCGTGCGATCAGAATATAATATTAAATATAACACATATATGTACATCTTTATCCCGACAGAAAACAAAAATATATGATTTCAAAATAAAAGCACTATGAATATTTTCCAATTATTACGTTTTAGATATATTTGACTAATTCAATACGAAATTCGAGGTTTTATTAAAATCATAAGAAATTATAAGGTAAGATGGATTAAATACATTTTTTCAAGTGTAAAAATCTCTATACACACATTTCTGGATATCTATCTCAGATGTCTCGTGTTTGGTACAGAAATCTTGTATAAAAAGGCTTACCTGACATGATTTATTTATTTATTTAAACTTGTATAGAAAAGAAATAAGTTCATTGGCGGGCTTATTGCTAAAAAGCAATATCTTGTAACCAACCAAAAACAAACAAATGATATTATATAAAATATATCGAAACGTTTGATACGTGTTACGATTGTCTTCACGCAAAACACCGTGCAATATTTACCATTCGGTCTATAGTTAAACATATTGAAAATAGAATCGATCATAAATAAATACCCACAAATCGAAAAACGACATTTAAAGATTGCAATCTAAAATACTTTTCTCTAGATATTTGTTTTGAAGCAGAGACGAAAATATACGAAAAAAAGGAAACAATTTTCTTTGTTGGATTTCTTTTTAATTTCTCTTAATGACATATTTTATTGCCGGGGCGCATTAGTAGGGATGGCATTCTGAAAAATAAAAGTAGGGCCACAAATACCCGGGGTTGCCAGTCTAAAGAGGAAACTGTAAGACCATAAAAAAGTACTCAGTGAGATCTCCTCCTCAACCATTAAATTAAGGACAAAAGTTTGGGGGGCGCCAGCCTGCCGACGCCGACGTCGGACCTAATACCTTCCTAAATTTCTACTGTAACACAATCTGATTAAAATGTTCAAGCATAAATACACATTTTGGAAATTTATATTTGTATCATTGACATTTTTAATTATGGTATAAGTCAACTCAACTTAGACATGTGAAACAGGATTGATACTCAGTTTCTTAGAATCGTGAAAAATCCAGACTTATTTTCAACATACATAAGTATTTGCTTCCATAGCATAGCAAATAGTAATGACTACCGAGAGTAAAAGCTGTGACCAACGTTTAAGCATATTTATTCTTAGTCTTTGCTTCAATACTATTATTTAATTTTCTGCTTTATCTTGCTTTTTCACCTTTATTCTGGTTCATAACTAGGTATATACGATAGTTTATATTGTAAACCCAAACACAGACTAAGCTTATGTGGGATTTTTTGTCAATGTTTTACAAAAATATTTATTTATATTTATATTACCTAAATAAACCTGTTCACCTCCATAGTGTAGTGGTTAGTGCGCTAGGCTACCATGCTGGAGGTCCCAGGCTCGATCCCCAAGAGGGTCAAAATAAATATAAGTAATTTTTCAGTCTAATATTTATAAAATATGACCCTGAACTGGTACCTAAAGCGGAAGGCTGATCACCTTTCCTTCGTGTATTTAATGATCCAGATAACACTGTTTCTATACGATGCAGTGCCCTATGCATCATTGGGTGTGGATAAGAGTTAGAAGGAAGGAAATATACAAATGGATAACGAGCGAATGACTAAGAAAGTATATTGGGTTAGTATTATAAACGGGGGAACAGAACGAGGACGGTCGTTAAAGTCTTGGCACAACTAGATCAATTAGAACCTTAAAATTTTGTGGTGTCATAAGTCTACATATTAGGAGGGCTTGTATGACTACATGTATGGATATGAAAGAAGCTAGAAGTGTATGTTAGAACAGAAGAGTGTGGCGCTCCATCCTCTTTGCCTACCCCTGCAAGGAACCGAGTGATGGTAGTAGTAGTAATAGCTACAATTTTTACTTAAATTTTTTATATTAAGAAATAGTTTATTTTCGAATTTGATGTATTAATCACACTCATAGCCTCCACCTTTGTAGTATAATGTTAGTGCGTTTAGCTAGCGTGATGCAGGCACTGGTTTTGATTAGCAGGGGAGGTGAACTTCAACATTCATTCAAGTAAACAGTTATTTTTAACTGTCATATTTATTTTACATTACCCTGGACTGGTACTTAGAGATCAATATTCATCACCTTGCCTTCATAGACGTCAAGATAATACTGCGTAAATACTATGCAAGCCCATATACCGTTGGGTAGGAATAAAGATTAGAACGAAGAAGAACGTATGTATTTCTAAATATGCAAGTAAGAGAATGTCAGAAATAACCAGTTTAAGGCGAGAGAATTGTTTGAGAATAGAACTGAGAGATATAAATATAAAGCTTTAATATCGAAATGATGGTGCTAGGTATATGAAATGATAATTTCTATAGGTACGTTGTAGAAATATGTAGAACGGAAACTGAACGCTTTTCAAATGATATTACCGCATTAATCATAAGACGCTGGTTAAATACAATACGCTTTGAGGGAAACAGATTATCTTCAACAGAAATTGGAGAGTAGAGGAAAGTACAATGTTGTAATGTGAGAAACATACGCACAGTAATGTTACCAAGCCTTAAATGACGTCTTGGAAAATATTTTCAACAAGACACATTTTATTTAATTTATTTTATTTTAATTTTTAAATTCAATATTAAAAAAAACATTTGATTAACGTTTTTTTTTTTAAATGTATTTACAGCTGCGTAACTGTTTTTATCTGTCGACCAAAGGTCAACATTACGTGGATGCGTTTGAAGGAATTTAATTATATATTTTGCATTTTAAAAATTATTTTTATATCGCATTACAAGTAATTTAAGCCCATTATTTGTAATCAGTAATTATTTTATAGTAAATATTGAATGGAAATTTTATTTTATTACTTGGACTTTATTTAAACATCAGTTTATGAATATTTTTAAAGAGTCTACATTTATAATTTAAACGAACTGTCAATTTATACACTTTTATAATGCAGAATTATGTCAATAATAATCGTAAATTTAGTAGTTATTTGTAATTATATTTAAAATTTCTTGGTTATTTTAAAACAATGGTTTGGTTCTTCTCTAGCGTCAAATAAAAGGAGTCTTAAAAATAGGGGTGGAAAACTCTCAGAAAATAAATGTTCGACATTGTTGAGAAAGAACAGACATTTCGCCTTTCGGAATCGGTTCAATAGGAAAATACAATCGGCCTGTGGGATAGAAAATGTTGAATTCTTTCCTTTTGTGACTTCCCCGCCAATTTCGCGTTCATACATATTTTTGTGTAACCCGTGGTTCAAAATACAGTAAACTTTTTAAAAAATGAGGCGTTTAAAGTATTCAAAATATTGTTATGAATAATATAAAGATTTTTTGTTGATATCTCAACAAAGATGAAGAAGAATAGGCATTTCACAGAGACATTTCAATGTGATTTCTTTTAAGGCATATATTTTCAGATGTGTATGTTAAATAATTAGGAAAAGATTTTTCCAAGTATCTTAAGAAGGTATCTACTTAATAAAAACTTACTTCAACCATATAACTCATTGGCGAAGTAAGCAGATCTTTTCAATTAAAGCATAAAAACCACATCTGAAGATAAAAACCACATCCGAATAAAAATCATTTCCGAAGACTTAAGGAATGTGGTTTTCAATCATGGATAGATCGGTGAATGTACCGCAGTATATTAAATAATTACTGAAAACAGTAAATGACAGGTCAAAGCCTTCTAAATTACCAAATTTCGAGAAAAATTCGAGGAAATATCGAGAAAAATATTTATTTCTTTAACTATTATGTGAAGCAAATCTATGATTTTACGATAAAAATAAGGACACTCAAAATATCGTAAATCTTATAAAATAAGTGTTTTGTTACATCCAGTACGGTTAACTGATTATTTTAGGACTATTTTTAAAAATCTTTATACAATTGGGACTCTTTTGAAAATAATATCGACAATATTTGTAGTTTTTTTTTAATCAGTTAATCGATCAAAAGATGTAGCTATTGATAACTTTAAATGTATAAAATAATTAAATATATTTAAAACAATTTGGTGTTTGAAGTGAAGGAATTTCAAAATATTTTTATAAATAAAAAAACATTTTTTGAATGTATCGTTTTTCGAACCATGCAGTATCAAGAGTGAGCAAAAATATGTACATGTGTATGAAGAGGGCGAAAATTACTCACAAATTGCCTCGTAAATACCAAACTGGTACACGTTAAAACATGGCGGGATAATTATTATGGAACGGCTTGTCTGCGGAATACGGAACCTTTTATCACACATATTACTAAACCTATACTTACGTTACCTACGGGCGGTTGGGATTTATTTCAACGTAATAAAAAAACAACAAGCTCTAAAGGGTAGGTTAGTGTTACACTTCATTTATTTTTATGAGCTTGATAATGTCTCGTGTACAGAAAAGTTATGTAGATCAGAAATTGATGGACGTATTAAAAAAAGATTGATTATTCGGAACGTTACTATTTTAAGAAGAGATACATTAACCCTTTGGCTACCGAAATCCGATATATCGGCTTTCGGTACTCAGGCAAGAAATACCGGATCCCTCGGATCTTACGTCATGAAAATTAAATTTTAGATACATTTTGGACAGTTTTTTTAAATTGATATTATGTTTTTTTTCAATGAGTTATATGAATATCGATATTTAAAATAAAATGATCGTAAATATCTAATAATTTAATAGTTAACATGTTGGAATTGTTATGATTGAATGAAATATCTTTGTATCATCTCCCACAGATGAAATATTCAACAAATTATAATTTACCGTCAATCAACTACATATATGCTAAAACAATCCTTACATATACATTCTCACGTTACGCGAGAAAAAATCCCCAGCAAAGCAAATAAATCATAATTTACACATTTTAAAAAGAACTACAAGATCTAAAAAACAGAAAAACATCAAACAAAACCATACACAAACCTATTTTCGTAAAAAAAAACACTTTAAGTATTATCCAATAAAGCTGTAAAATCTGCTTCTTTCATATTTGAAGTAATTTAAAATAGAAATTACGTATAAAAGAGATATTCACAAATATACGCTAGAAGTGGTGAGATATGGAATAGATCGCATCATTCGAAAGTGTCACATCATTCTTTCATCTTGTTTAATAAATAAATACTGTAAAATATGCCTCGGTACGAGAAAACTCAGATAGGGGACATTTTTGTATTTTCAATTTCAGTTTTACTTTGTAAATACGAGAACCAATATTTATTAAAACCTATCATGACACGTGTTTCGATGCACTCCGCATCATTTTCAAACACCGTATGTGAAGCTATTTCTAAATCTTATAGTTGGTTCCTTGGGACGTTGAAGGTTAAGAGAGGGTAAAAGCTGTTTCTTATTTTTATTGAATTATCAAAGAAATATGGATTATAAGAAAAAGTGGTAAATTTTAATTATCAAAGAAATATAGATTATAGAACTAAGAAAAACTTAAATTAAAAATGAACAGATTTTACCACAAAGTGACTGCCATTTTTGTAATTTGTAATTATGTGTATGATAAAATAAAAATTAATAAATCTACGTTCAGTAAATGAAGACTTAGCTGCAGATGCATAGTAAATAGCATACAAATTTCGCATACAAATTTTAATTGGAGGATAAATATCGTATTCTCAGTTGTAAATTTTGCAAACAGTAAAAGTGTAATTACTGCGCTCTTAACAGTCGGCTATGTTTGCTTTAAAAACCAACAATATATTATGGCCACAGGAGCTAATTAAACTCATTACTCATAGCTAATTCGCTTAACCAATTACCCAGTGTTGTAAAATCACGTTAGCTAAAATAAGACCTTCTTGTTACTCGGATTTGCCGAGCGCTGAGAGTTAGGATAAGCGATTTAGCAATTCGTATAAGATATTATATATATATATATATATATATACATATATATATATATATATATATATATATATATATATATATATATATATATATATATATATATATATATATATATATATATAATAATATATATATATATATATATATATAGATATATATATATATATATATATATATATATATATATATATATATATATATATATATATATATATATATATATATATATATTTATATATATATATATATATATATATATATATATATATATATATATATATATATATATATGTATATATATAAATAAATATATATATATATATATATATATATATATATATAAAAATATAAATATATATAAATATGCATAAATGTATATTGTAGTGTAATTGTTAGCACGCTCGGCTACCGTTCTGGAGGTCAAATAAATAAGTGATTTTTTTCATCCTAATATTTATTCCATATTACCGTCGACTGGTACCTGAAGCGGAGGGCTGATCACTTTTTCTTCATGTGTTAAAGATTAAGATAACACTGCGTTTAAATGATGCAGTGCCCTATGCACCATTGGGGTGCGGGTTTGAAAAAAAATAAAGCTTTTAAATTGTCAAAATAATAGCATGTTCAATTGTTTTTATTATTAAAAGTGCATTTTTATTGCGTTGTTAATGCATTACTTCTATGAGTAGGTGTAGGTTTCTAAAACAATGACAGCCTTCACTCGTTCTATTTACTTGGCGCTACCCTTATCCCACCTCACCCTCTTCTCTGCATTCGGAATATCAGAGGCTGAGTCCTGCAGGCATAATTAAGGAATGGAGGCTGCTCTAGTTGGAGGTCGGAATATATCTCTTGTTTGGGAAGATTATGTCCAACTTGGATAGAATTTCATCTCTGTACTGGTTAAGTATAAATACTGTGCGCGTATTTAAAAAAAATGATGCTTAAATAGATGTGTGATAAATATTACTTCATATGGTTGAAATCAAAGTGAAATAATTTAATGAAAGAAATCACAAGCAATTAAGCCGCGCCAGGCAATATTTATGAAAAATTATGCAAAAGGGTTATTCAAGATGTTTGGTTATGCATATGCTGAGTAAAAATTTAACGAGATACTACAATAAAAGATACAATACTACATCTTAAGGGCCAGTTTTCAGTCACAACTTAATTTTCTCTACATCAAGAAAATTATTTTTTTCTTGAAACACCGTTTTTTCGTTCGAAAAATAAGTTATTCTTCGAAATACTTATATGAAATTGACAAAAAAAAATAGTGTTTGAAAAAATAAAAATAAAAATCTATGTTTATTATAAAAAACAGAAAATTATCCAATATACATTCTTTAAAAAAAAATCAGGTGTGAACAGACATGTGAGCTTTCCAGTGGTCTCCAGTGAAATGAATTATGTGTTTGCAAATATCCCCTTAACTATGTCTTTAATTTTAATTAAATAAAAAAATTGGAGTATGTAAGATTAATTAGTAGCCATAGCACATAAATAATTTTTTGTTTCCGTTTCCTTGTGAACACATGTGTAATTATTAAAATATATACAAATATTAAGAAATACATTCCTTTAATTATTTATTTTAAAGTCAATTGAATTTTCAATTTTTGAACGTCAAACGTAGGTAGTGCATGTTAGACGTGAATAAAGTGATCACTGAAACCAGATTGTGACAGGTCATAACCCCTGTAAATATCTTAGATAGACTTTTCATCTATTCATTTTCATCTATGTTGAGATATCGATGCTCGTAGATATTCTATATTACAAGTCTTTTACATCATAAGTAATTTTTTGTAAACACAGGATATTATTAGCTAAAATAAGGTTTTGTTCACATCAATTAGGAAGAAAAAAAATAAAAATCTCGACTCATTAAATAAATTAGTATCTTGTTTATTGATTTATTTTTAACATGAATCTACAAAAGCGACAATTAGAAAAAAAAGGTACCTAATAAAATATGTTTACAGAATGTTAAAGTTAACACAAATTTGATTTATGTAAATATTTTTACGATTATAATTATGGATCCTTTACAGAAATTAAAAGGGTAGCAAGTTAACATTTCGTATGTGGAATTAACAACTTAGTATGCTAATCGGCATTTGGAAACTAAACATGATATCCTGTAAAATGGATAAGTACGGTTTATTATACCGAGTCTGTAAAGGCTTGAAAATAATCCTTGTTATTTCAACTCCGAATACTTCTGTATTATCATACAGTGTATGGAGGATTTGAAAAAGTAAAGGATTTTCTTGAAATTTCATAGAATTTTTGAAGCATTTATTCTACAAGTCGTTTTATTTTTTGTATTTTTTAAATTGATTTATTTGAATATTTTGTTTTGTGGTCAGGTCAGAAGCCAAAATAATTGGTGGGTATATTTGAGGAGAAGGCAGAGCATTCTATTCTCTCTGCCTACCATTGCGGTGAAGCGGCTTGATAGTTTTTTTTTTAAATATTAATGATACACTTATAAATAAATAGAATAAAATTACTTTATTATCTTATCTACATATGTAAGTACAAAAGATTGTATTTTACCTACCAATAACAGCATGTTTAGTTCTCAAAAATTGTTTTTAACAAAATATTCAAAAAGTTTTCTCATATTTATTTTTTTTTTTTTATAAAAAAATCTCATTTTGTTCTTCATCGAAGTTAGTGCCAAAATAATAAATGATATTAATTATTATAAGAAAGGTTAAAAATTTTATTTTTAATTTTTATTTTCAGCATTTATATGTAAATTGTTGACCATAGTGCAAATCAGGCGCCAGTTGAAGCACTAGGAATCGCCCAGTTCCGAAACTAAATATTCAAATCACGATCCTGCTTGAAAATCGGTGTGGGAATTTCAACACTTTTCTGTTTATTTTTTTTATTTTTTATTACTATTTCCACTTCACAAATACAAACATCCCCCGAAAAGAGTGTTAAACAAGCGTTAATGGAAAAACTAAAATATTTTTTTGCTGATCACTGATTGAAATTACGTGGGAAAGCTACCACCTCAAAAATGTTAGTAGGCGGTGAATTAACAATTTTGCTTCAACGCTTGTCCATGGAAAAGCTCTGTTTGAGGTAGGTAAAACATTTGCTCGCAGTCGACCAAAAACAACAAGGCGTGGACGATTTTGAGAGCTCTTTGGATCTATTTCGTTACATTGAAAATGATTTTTGATGTGATAAGTATCTTTTCATTTATTTACACTAAGTGGGTTATAATCCTCTCTTTAATTGCTTCGTTGCTGTTGAGACATCTTTAAAATATCTTTACATATAAGGTAAAATCAAAGCCTCTAAAACAGAGATAGTAAGGATAATGACGGTGAGAGTTAAAAATACATTATAAATATTCGGACGAATTGAAAATAAATCTTTATTTATTTTATTTTGCGATTAGCAGGAATCGAGCCCACGACGCCTACCAGTCAAACGTATACCCAACCACCCCACAGCGCCTGTCTAATGAGTTAAATATACGAGTACTCAAAATATCGTTAAAACTATTGTTTTGGAAATTAATTAAACAATTATTCAGTGGTACAGATGTTTGCCGTACGTATTTAATCATTTGTTTTCAAACTCAGTACCTGGCACAGTTCCTACATGTATGCGAGTGTTTGTACGTAGCAGCTGTAGTGTTTACAATTCAGGCAACATCTCGTTTTGGATTTAAATTTTAATCGTTAGAGGGAGGGTGGCTGCAGCGCACAGCCCCCAGGTGCAACTAACCCCAATACGGAGGAATAACGGAGACAGGGAATAAAATCGGCGAAAGGATACTCCAACTCGATATACGTGTAACAGATTTTATTACACTGAAATCAAAGATAAATTTTAAGAATCTCGTTAAACTGAACCAATAATATGTATTTTTTTTTACAAAAATGTTAGTAGTATTAGTATTTAACCACTCACCGAGATTTTTTATCTACCGGTCGCGAGACGTACCCATCTCTTCGTCCGGACAATCACCACACCAGCATGCAAAAAAATACTACACATATTTTGTATGTTAAAAGCATTGATATCTTTATGGTATGGTAATATTTGGTCTTCTTTCTCTCTTTCAAAATTTTATTTTTATACAAATGTCAAATCGTAATAATTTTATTTAAATGACTTGATGATGGAATGAGTTTTCGAAACCAGTAGTCACGAATAAGTGTTTATAAAAGTGGTATTACACAATGTGAACAATGGATGATAAGGAGAGTGTTTTAATACTACACGTCACTACCGTAGCACAATTCATAGACTATTGTACTATTGTAACTAAACTAAACTAAACTATTAAACTATTAAACTAAACTATTGTACTTTAAAAAACACATTCAAACAAAAACTTATCCGATTGTTTAATTGTAATAAACAGAAACAAGCTAACTTCTGGCTAATCATCACGTCGCTTCTTGGGGTAGGCAGAGAGAGTAGAAAGCCACAACACGGGCTTTTCATACATTCTTCGCCTATTTCACATTTATGTTTCTCTTCATGCATACCGCCGATTATTCCGACATCTTTCAGGAATTTGAAATACTTGATTATGTCTAGTTTTCCCCAGTCGTCCTGTGCTTTTATTTACAGCTACATTTGCCTCATATATAAATTAGTTTTACCGTTTTTTCCCTACTCATTTGTTCCCCGTGTCCAAACCAACTCAAAATAACAGTTAAGAAATGCAAAAATAATAAAAGGGTGATGTACTTTAAAAACATCAAAATATAATAAATAAAAAATTATAACGTGGATGCTGGTTTCGTTTCTTAGAATTAGTCAGAGGAGCACTAAAATGCTGTTTAAAATTAAGATTATAATTTTGATACAGTTATTTAAATATTGTTTTAATCAATGTCATTCTGACAAAAAATAATGGTCTCGACCGAGACAGGACTCGAACCTGCAATCTTCGGATTCGAAGTCCGACGCCTTATCCATCCACACGGTCTTATGAGACGTATGTAATAAATGAATATTTGATTTAAACAGTTGACTATTGACACCTATGTAAACAATATGGCGACGTATTTCTTTTTTGTTGAAGAGTATTTTTACTGTTAAATGTGTACAAAAATATGTTATTTCTAATTCTGCGTCTATTTTTATCCACGCTTCTTAGAATATTTTCAATAATGTCTGAATAAAAATTAAGTTATTAATATGGATGTGGCTGGATAAAAATAAAACGTATCTTTATAACATTTAAATATTTTAGCAATCATAAAAATTATAACGATTTTATCATTTCAAAAATTTCATAAAATTTTAAGTAGATACAGCATTAGAATTTTTTGTGTACATATCGCTCACTCCTTTCAAGAACGTCATAAATCAAAAAACTTTTTCAGGAGAACGTTTTTAAAGTTTAAAAATATCATACAATGTATTAAAAATAAATATCAAGCCACTTACTGAACTTTTTACTGTACAACAGATCTTTTTAGGTAAAACCTGAAGGTTCTTTCTCCATTTGAAAAATATTTAGTATATTTAAAAAAATAATTAAACAATACATTTTCTTCAAAATGCAAAAACATTATCTTCTGCCCTGTAGTGAGTAAATATTAAGTTAGAAATATGCCTCCTTTGCTGGGATATAGTATATTTTCTGAGCATTCCGAAAACATGCACAACTGAAAATTGACGATTTTTGATTTATGACGTTCTTGAAAGGAGTGAGCGATATGTGAATACCCTGTAACTTCTGTATAAACTGGATTTCTTGTGTTAGTATAAAAAATAATATTGTGGGCTACATTTAACATTTAACTTATAAATAACATGCTTAATTTACCACAAACACCCACAATATTTTCTCCCTTATTTTTAAAAATAATTTAACAAAATTATTTA
Organism: Brachycentrus maculatus; assembly: GCF_059751285.1. Taxonomy (NCBI): domain Eukaryota; kingdom Metazoa; phylum Arthropoda; class Insecta; order Trichoptera; family Brachycentridae; genus Brachycentrus; species Brachycentrus maculatus. The sequence continues at coordinate 2,687,178 of NW_028280803.1, forward strand.
CAAAAAAAAATACAAAATTTTAAGAGTGTGTCTTAACCTTTGTTTGTTTTATGTATGTTTATAAAACTAACACATAAACTTTAACTCTGATATTTTAGATTCACGAGTATTGCACTGAATATTGAGAACGTGAGAAATTAACAGTAGTTTTAAATAAAACCTTTTTCCTTTGATTTTTAATCAAATGTCTGATTATACGTGAAGTTCTGGCGAGTGAAGTTGCACCTGGAGCAAGTTACGTTGTTCCGAGTTACGTGTTACGTGTAACGTTGTACGAAGGTAGAAGAGTTTGTACGTCACGTACTTCCAATATACAAACTGACTACGTGGCGTACACCTCCTAGTACAAGACCACTCTGACATTCTTTATGCTGTTAATGAAAGTGGTTCAAATTTATGCATTTTTTAATAGACTCACCAGTGATAAAAAAACGGATTTTTTCTCTGGTTTTTGTAAACAATGAAGAAAAAACATTGACATTGTTTCTAAATACCTGAAAAAAGTTGAAAAGATTTCATAAAAATACTATATTAATGTACTTGTTTAATCATTAACACATACATACACATATATTAAAATTTAGTTTAAATTTAATTGAAATTAATTTTTAAAATGAATATGAATATCTTTATTTTTTATTTATTTTTGTTACTAAAAACCAAAACATGATTTATATTCCCACTATATTAATTTTTGTGACAGCTGTTAGATATTTACACAGTACATGAAAAGAAGAATCCAAATTTTATACATTAACGTGTAACTGTTTTTTTACGAAACAATTTTATAACGCATTCTGAATGCAAAACAGCTGTCGATAAATTAAACGAATTTCAATTTTATATTTATAAATATATATATATATATATATATATATATATATATATATATATATATATATATATATATATATATATATATATATATATATATATATATAAATATATATAATAGAATTCATCACACATTCATTATGAGTAACACCTAATGCAAATAATAAACATAGTAATATTACTGTATAAAATTAATCTGGAATATGTTTTTTTTATTTTGTATACTATTTATCTTCTTTTTTAGTAATGACTGTGTCCTGTTATTTTCGGAGTCCGCTTCTGGGAGGCGGAAGACCAGCTGTCTTTCGATTGTTTAGGTGGTCTCCTGGGGGTCTGTCACCTCTTATGCTGCTGACTGCTGGTATTCTTACCACTCGATCCGAACTTGCTCTTCCCACATGATTTCGCCAGAAACGTCTTCCTAATCGCACAACATCTTCAACATCGCAGATTTTCTACACTGCTTATGTTTGAATTGATAAAATTATCAGTTAAAGTATTCAATCATCCATCGCAACGATGCCTTCATTATCCCTGATTGTTATCTTAAATCGATCAGTGTCCCGTTAACCTTCAACAGCTTCCGTTTCCAATTTTCCGAGGCCAGTGGCCACTTCCCACTTCCGATGTAATTATTCTACACCAAACGGGTGACATTGTGCATAGGAACCAATCAAAGCGGACTTAATTACCTACAATGGCTTCGGGAGAGAATGCACGTTATTTGGATACTGTACTAGAGTGGGAGATATAATATATTGTGAAAACAATTCCGATCCACAGGGCAGTAGTTTTTTACATTTCTAAAATTTTAACAAAGATGAAGGAGAATATGGAAGTCTGGATATTTACAGGGATTATGACCTACCATAGGCTGGTAAAGTGATCACTTTACACACGTGCACCATTCACCATTGTACCCATGATGGACAACTACACTACTCAATTCTGGAACTCCTACATACATGTATTATTATTCTCATAATACTGTACATGTGAGTTCACTAGAACCATATATGGTTGAATGAAGAAAGCTTATATTAAACAGAGACCTTTTTAGTTAAAGAATTAACTCCTAAGTGGAGAAACCAAACCCCTACCTTACTAATTGTACCTTGCTTACCTTACTACCTACCTCTACTGTCTACCCTAGTAATTAGTACCAGCATAACTTACTACCTACCTCTACTGCCTACTCTAATTATTTATCTGTGTAAGGCACTGGTACACATAGAACTATATAATTTAAAATCAGTAGTCCAAACATACATTAAAATTATATGGTACCCTCAGTTTTATTATTAAGCGAAAAAATGACGAATGAAGTCATGTAATATAATATTCTGCGGGTCGGTGTTATCTATTCCACAACAGGCTGGGTTTCCTACTAGATCGGTCTGAAGATAGGACCTAACACGACAGGAAGCAATCATTGTATATACCACAGTCCTTGTTTCAACAGGACATCCTATCAACTATTACCATCATCTTCCTACACGCAAAACACTTCCTAGTTAATATATTCAATGTTTAATCAAACACTGATTTTAGGAGTTTACTTAATTGTATTTTATTGTTAAAAACACATAAAAATAAAATTTGTGACAGTGAAAATTAATATCAGAATAGGCAATCTAGAAAAAATATAAATACATAAAGCAATCAATAAAATCTTACCCACAATAAATAACCAAGTTAAACCTCACGTCCACTTTAAAAAAAATTCCCATTGTGATTCATTTGTTTTCTTTCTCATTTTCAAAATTTTATTCTTGCACAAATGTCAATTCGTAATAATTTTATTTTAATGACCTGATGATGGAATCGTTATTCCCAAACCGGTAGTCACGAATAAGTATTAAGTCGATGAATGATAAAGAGTGTTGTCAAGCATGGGGAGAATTGGTGAATGTTACACGTGTGTAAAGTGATCACTTTAACCAGCCTATGACGGTCGCAAGCCCCGTAATTGCCCAGACTTCCATATTCTTCCTCATCTTTGTTGAGATGTCATAAAATAATAAGAATGATACATGTTTCGAATCGTGTTTAATTACCCTAACCAACTAACCATCACGCCGTTTCCCTGCAGGGGTAGGCAGGGAGAATAAAACGCCACACTACTCTGTCTTTGCAAACATTCTTCGCCTCTTCCACGTTCATGCATCTCCTCATACATACCCGCCGATTATTACGACTCCTAACCTGGCCACTTTTTGACCACCGACCAAGTATTCGGCATACCTGATCGTGCCATGTTTTTCTCGGTCTTCCTCTGCTCCTTTTTCCAATAACATTCGCCTCATACATTTGTTTTTACGGTTCTTTCCTCACTCATTCACATTATTACCCTAATAAAAATAAGTTAATTTTTCCTTCATATTTTATGGCTGGCCCGCCGAGATTTGATCAGTGCTTGGGAGTGCCCAATATTTTCCCATTGAGGTGAAATTAAAAAGTTCGTCGCGATAAATCAGCCGCGATGTATTGCCCGCTGATCCGAGCGCCTCCCGGGCGGAGGTAGGCTCGACGCGGCGGGACGATAATTCGATTGTCCGGATTACGTACGGCGAGGCGATCTGTTTAAAGGGGAGATGGGGCTACTTGACGCGTCATCTCGCAAAGGAATCAAATTAGCGGATATTAGGCTGTCTGCTACGTTATTATGAAGGCTGAATTATGAGTGACGTATAGTGAATTTAATAACTATAATTTTTATTTTTTTATTTACAGATTTGGCGTTTAAAACTTTTCCCAGAAAACAAATATAAGGGTACATACCTACATCCCCCATTAGCTACTGTTGTCTCCCATAATTTATTGCTGCACATGTTAAAACTGTCACTTAGAATTGTATAGCTACATAAGGACCGTAGTCCATTTGATCTTCACATTCGTTTGATAATGCCCTAACAAGGCGAAACAATTGTCACAATATAATTTTTTATGTGTTTTTTGTTAATAAAATACAACTTAGTAGACTCAAATAATCTGTGTTTGATTTAAAATTAATACATAAATTAAAATTAAAACATATATTATTTCAATGTTAAAAAATACATTTAATTTTGTGACAATTGTTTTAAAATGCCATAACTAGGCAAAACAATTGTCACAAAATTTATTTTTATGTGTTTTTTAACAGTAAAATACAACATATTAGACTCAAAAAATCAGTGTTTGATCTAACATTTAATACATTAATTAAAATGGAGTTCTACAAATTAAACGCCAAACGTCAAAAATAAGATAATAATTAAAATGTAACTTTGTTTAAAAATCACGATACATTTATAGTGATTTTTAAAACAAAGTTACATTTTAATTATAAAATGGAAAATCACAAAGTTAGTGCTTCAAATATAAATTATACAAAAAATAAGTGTTTAATTTAACATTTAACATATAAATTATTTATTTTAATTACAAATCAAGAAACAGGTTAAACTATTTGTATGTGTATATACATTTTGGGTGTGCACAAATCCTTTGAAAAAAAAAGGAATAGGGTGGTTGTCAATTATGGGTAGAATTGTGAATGTTTCTCGTGTAAATGTTCATTTAAACCCAGCCTATGACGGGTCATGAGACCTGTGAATACTAAAACTATCATATTTTTCGTTATCTTTGTTGAGATGTCAAAAAGTATGCAATTTCACAAAATTAAAAATGTGGAGATTTGCAACTTATGTACAAATACTTGCATGTATGAACCTATGTACATAGTTACATTAATAAATATCAATTATTGAGTGCTACAAATTAAACGCCGAATCAAAAAGTAAACTTATGTTGTTTGTTATACTCGTTAATGTAACTATTCTCGGTTTGATTAACTTTTCGTAAATTTTTCCATATAAAATAAATTTTAAAATATATTTATATCTCGGATCTCACTTTGACCAATGATGTAAAATTAAATATAGAACTTTAGTGAAAAACTATTTAATTTTTTTTTCTTTATGTTAAACTCTTTTGCATTATACAAACATGACATAAATTCAAATACGAATGAAATATAAATACAAAAAAAGATCCCACAAAGGCATGGCCTGTGTGTGGGTAAACAATATAATTTAGTCATAGTAAAGAACACTGGCAAGAATACAATATATTATAAGAAGTAGAACTAGAATAAATGTGTTAATATAAAATACAAAAAATACAAAATACTTGACTATCAGAAAACAAAAAAAAAATAAAAAAAAATGAAAAACTTAAAAACATAAAAAAGATGGAAAAGTAAAAAGTTAGCAAGCATATACTACATGAGTGATACATCTACAAGAAAAAGGAGCTGAATATAATGATTTTAAGGGCCCTCTACAAAAAAATATTATTTCAGTTATTATAAGGATTTTTAGTTAATTTTATAAGATATTATATGTAAGGATTTTTTAGTCAGTTTATCATTATTTTTGTTTTTGTTTCTATATTTCTAATTTGTTAAAAAAATCCAATTCTTTTATGTATTTACAAACATTAAACTTGACTACGTTAACAAAATCCAATTCCTGTAAAAACAAAACACCTAAAGGGGAGCGCTGGATACGTCTGAACACATATATATTTATGTGATATTACCTTCCCTTGATGTACTTACATGTTTGTATCTGAATGTAATATTGTGGAGGGTACGAGATGAGTAATGCACGGAGAAGGGGAACATCTGTCGCCACCTCCCAAATAAGATCAACGAAATAAAAGGAAAGATGTTGTTCTCCTAATCGCATATGTTTTTCACAGTGAAACATATTGTACTACTGTATCCCACTCTTCCCAAAATTTTCGTAATACACTTTGTACTACCATATTTATAATATTGTATAAATATTTAAAAAAATATATATTTCTAACCCTTATTTGCACTCAATTTTGTATTTTGTATTTCATCGCTTATAAGAAGTGTTATCTTGATCATTAAATATTTGAAGGAACAGTGATTAGTCCTGCGCTTAAGGTACCAGTCTATAGTGTTTTTATGTAAATATAGGAAGGAAAAATCACCAATATTTATTTTGACTCTCCATACACGCCGATGCGATAAATACACATTGAAGGTGGAAAAAATGAACTCTAAGATTTATACCAATTAAATGAATTGAAATCATTACAATCATCTCTTCGTCAGCACAATCACTAAACCGGCAGGCTATTACTACATGTCACTGCTGAAGCTCAAGGTCATGTTGTTCGCGATGTATGTTGGTCCTAGCGTCGACCAAAAACGCATGTGATCAACATTTTGTGTATTTAAAAGTGTGAATATTGTTACATAAGAGGAAAATGTGAATATAAGCGATAGCAAGGGGACTTGGCTTCAAATGTCGTTTTTTTTTTTCATAATCTATTTGAGTTCAAAGATTTATAGTAATGACGATTTTATTACGAAAATAAAAATACTGAATCAGCAGTGTAATAAATAAATAAGAATAAAAAACTTAATGTACATCCAATAAGCAAGAAAAATTTGTCGTATATTTCTCGAAGGATGTTAACTGTGAGAAAAGAAGGGGATGATGAAGTTTGGAAACGGAGCGTATTAATCATATCGTGTCTTTATTGTGTCATCCATTTCACGTTTCACCCGCTCCGAGTTCCCCGCGCAGTTCGAGCCGTTGTTTCAGTAGCGGGGGTTAAACCAAAAATTATTACTAAGATTAGGGGAAAATTGAGATCGTTGAGGAAATTTGCAAGGTAAATATTTTTATTACCGATGTCTCACAGAGACGAGGCAAATTTATGAGAACCAAATATGAATGTTTTCTAAACCATTTAATAAAATATAGTTTTTCTTTCCATTTATATTTAAAAAATACAACTGAACAATTATTTACAACTTCTTTTGAACCAGTAGTCATGAAGTTTTTAAGTGGTATAACACAAAGTGAAGGATGAATGATAAGGAGAGTGTTATATTACCATACCACAATGTTAATAATACTAATATTTTGAATGTGTCCAAATACTTAAAAAATCTGGATTATTTATAATTCAAAATTATTTCTTACATTTTTGACATCTTAACATGGATATAGAAGAATATAGAGCTAACAACCGTCATAGGCTTGGTTAAGTGATTACATTACACACGTGTAACGTTCACCAATTCTACCTTCCATACAGTTTTTTTACAAATGTTTTATTTGACCAGTGACCGAGTTTCGTCGTTAGGTACCGACATCATCAGAAAGCTAGACAAAATTCTTCATACACAAGGCACAAGTTAATAACCATGATTTCGTTAAAAAATTTCTGACAATATGAACTTCAATTCAGCGAACTAAAGTAGTGTATCATAATAATTATTACATATAAATTATGGTAAGGATTTAAGTATGATTTAATAATATTTTTTTATCAAAATGGATTTTTGTATATAAATTTAAACAATATATAGGTGAATCTGGAGCTGTTGGTTGACAACTTCTTCTACAGCACATTAGTATGGGGAAGTCCTGTGTTCTCTGAAATATAACATTTTCTAAACCGTTTACTGGGCTTACGACCTGTTGGAAGGTAAAGACTATTATAAATTTGTATAGTTAATAACGACATCCTTTATTATAAACAAAAAATCATATGACGATTTATGATTCTTTTCAATTTATTTATATTGTGATAACTGTGTGTATATCTCCAAGAGTTAATGATTGTTGTCGGCATTTCTGTTGGGACTTAAAGAATCTTTGAAATTAACGATTCTGAACTTGTTTATTTTTTTCAATGTCTGGAATAAAGCACACTGAGGTTGAAAACCTGTAGGACGACTAAGAGGGATAAAGAAAGATTAAAAAAGTTTAAGCTGTTGTATCGGAGAAGGATGGAAAGACTAAGCTGGTTGCAAATAGTGATAATCAAAGAGGTTTGTGATGAGTGAAATAAAAAAAACCAAATAGATGAGAGATATTTTGTGTTGCGATGACTTTATGTAAAAAGGAAAATATGTAGGAATAGAAGAAGAGAAAGAGTAAAAAGTTTCTCAGGTGATTTTCAAAGGCAAGATAGAAGTAACACGAAGTATTGGTTGAAGCCAACTGTCCCGAATTTTGAATTAAGTGGTCTGGACAGGTATTGCTGTAGATCTTGATCTGTTCCAAATAGATCAGGAGGCTGAAGTCACGCTGATCATCACTGACCACACAGGGAACTTACAGAAGAAGAAGAAGAATGGCATATCTTAATCCCTGTATATGTCCAAACATCCTTATAACCATATTGTTGAAACATTGGCTTGAAAAAATATTTCACTTATTTGGAAAATATTTTTTTTTGTTAAATCCATTATGGAGATGAAAAATTTATCTTATTTCTTGATAAAAGAATACAAAATGTTTTGTTATTTAAAAAAAATGCCACTAGAGTGAAATATATACAATAGTTATAAAAATATTATTTTTATTTATTTTTATAACCACAAAAATAAAAATGTAGCAAAGTTACAATACAAATAAAACATACCTTATACAATAAGTATACTAATCAAAATAAAACTACATACACAAAAATGAAAAAATGTAATAAAATATCATAAAAAGTTTCATAGAGATAAGAGACATAAACGAAATATTATAGGAGGTATTTTATGAATATGATTATGTTTGTAGGGAAGTGAATGTGTTTTTTTTTACTTCATTTGGTGACAGAATGTCTTATTGTGTATATATATTTTGCATTCAATACATGTGAAAAAAGTCCTTGAAAAAAAAATTGAAAAAATTCTCCCATATATGATTCTTTAGACATATCGGATTTTAAGTTGATCGTTAACAATGAAGATAAGGTAATTAGTTTTTTACTCAAAAAACTTGGTACTCTAAGTACTGGATCTAGGAGTGTAATATGTTACATTTGACTGGATACAGATGTCTCATGCGCAGGGTGGAAGACATTAGTGTTATATGGGAAATAGAATGGAGGAATAATATGGTCAAAAGTTTGGACACTGTTATATGCAAGTGTTCCTTGGGGTAGTGATTTTCTTATGATTAATTTAAAGTATTTTTAAATGATGTAAATGCATTTATAACCGGAATCTACTAAGCTTATCAGCGAAAGCTTAACTAGCACTACAGTGTGGAGTCCTGGTTCCAAGAGTTATGTATGAATGCGAAGCATGGATTTGACAAAAGAAGGATGAAAGCAGACCGAATGCAGTCGAAATACGATCCCTCAGACAAATGTGTGGCAAAACGATGTATGATAGATGTCTTCATATTTTATTTTGAAGTTCAAATTAATCATGCTACTTTTTGATGGTCTGTTAGAAAATGAGAAAACTAATGCCTCATTTAATCCCGGATATTATTTGATTATTATTAATATATTATCAATATTATTTGACCCCCCCCCTGGGAATCGAGCCCGGGACCTCCAGAACGGTAGCCGAGCGTACTGACCATTACACTACGGAGGCGGACGTATAAGTATGTATATATAACTTTTAATTACTAATGACTAAACCATACCTTAACCGAGTGAGTATAATAATTAAAATTATAATTCAGTATAATTTACGTAGAATATTTTTATTCACTATCCTCAATATTACCTTAAGGGCGATATTCTCTTCGGCTTACTTTTCTTCGCCCGGTGTGTACGTGTTGAATTCAAAATGATTTTTTGGTTGTTCCACTTCCTCCATTAGATTTGCTCGCAGGGCGCCTACGTTTGGATCCCACCTCGAATATTGGATATCACGGTTCAAGTAACAAGGTGTTGTTTTATCCCGCAGTCATATCACAAGATGGGGGATGATCGGGGATCGGGGATCGGGGGCTGCTGGGGTGGAAATGTACGCTGGAATTGAGCGTAATTTAAATTTATGCGGCTGAGTCGTGTACCAACGAATAAGTTAATTTAATATTAATGCCAGTTCTCTTTTATTTCTCCCGAGAACTGTTTCGACTGCGGAAGTAATTTCGGATTTGTAATAATCAAAATATACCCAATTTCTACCCGAGTAGCCGTTAAATTTGTAATTGAAAAATAAATAATATTAATCGCTACTAGTACCGTCGAAAGTGAAGTAAAATCATTTTTAAAAGTTATTTAATCAACCTTTTTGTTGGGCTCCGTAAAATACTGGTAATCGCGTTTGATGATAGTGTTAAGGGTCACAGGCTTAACGGAATTAATATTAATAAAATACTTAATTTTTTTTACATCTCAATATAGATGTAGAAGAATTTGGAAGTCTGGGTTTACAGGGGGTTATTAATTCAATTATTAATTAAAAAACTTGTTTTCATTTTGATTTTTATATTGTTACGACTAGTTTCCAAAGCTACAAATGCTTTCATCTACGGATTTAAATATTATAAACGTAAGTTTATATTCAAACCAGCAGTTGTTTGATTCGAGATTTTAAATTTAATTTATATATTAAGTGATTTTTAATACACTAACGTATTTTGATTGTTGTCATATTGAGGATTACGAGTCTTTTCAACACTGAGAGATCCTTACAATTTATTGACTATAGTAAAATTTATTGATGAATCAACCATTAGACAGGATCACAGAACGTAACTAGAAAGCTCGATCCATTCCAGTACATGGTCCCTCACCTACGCACTTGTCTTATCTCGAGAGAGTCACAACACCGGCAAGTAGGAGTAGCAATCTAGTTAGGTACCCACCACCTTGTGTAATGTATGTCTGAAGTAAATTGGCTCCTATCCTCATCCTGATCAATCACGGCTCCGTTTTATTAAACATCCCTATTTGACAAGTGGGAGAGCCACGTCCCCGAAGTACTCTGCCTTGAATGCTGAAGGAATTCCTGGGTAAACTACCATTACCTATGCTGAATATTGGAAAAGGTACTTACTCAGCTTAGAAAGGTGACAAAATTATATAATGCCAAAATATTACGTAAGTATCGGTACATGTACCATGCCATGTATATGTTTTTATTGTTAAACACAATATAAATTTATTTTGGATATTAAAAGCATTGATAACTTTCTGGTATGGTAATATAACACTCTCCTTATCATTAATCTTTCACGTTGTGTAATACTACTTTTATAAACACTTATTCGTGACAGCCGAATTATTTACAAATTAATTTGTCGATTAACAATTGGTTATGAAATCAGAAAAATGATAACATAATTCATTGAAAAAATTGTACATATCGCTCACTCCTTTCAAAAATCACTTGTATATCAAAAATCGACAATTTTCGGTTGTAGGTACATGTTTTCGAAATGCCAAGAAAATGAAATATATCCCAGCAAAATCTGAAAATTTTTAACTAAATATTTTCCTATATTATTTCGAGAAATAAAAATACTTTGTGTTTTGATCCTCTCACATTTTTATTAACCAACTAGTTTCGGCAACAACCTGTTGCCCTCTTCAGGGTTGAATTAATGACTATTTGTATGACAATATTCAAAACTTAATAAAATATATATTTATGACAATATTCAAAACTTAATATTTTCCCGCTACAGGGCAAAAAGTGAATTTTTTGCATATTGAAGAAAAGGTATTGTTAATTTTTTTTTTTAATAAATTAAATATTTTTCAAAAAACATTTAGGTTTTACCTTAAAAGATCTGTTGCACAGTTAAAAGTTCAATAAGTAGGTTGATATTTATTTTTAATAGATTTTATTATATTTAAACTTTAAAAACGATCTCCTGAACAATCAAGTTTTTTAATATTTGACGTTGTTGAAAGGAGTGATCTATATGTGTATGTCCATCCTCTATCTGTGTTCCACAAGCAGTTTTATGATGTGGTTGAAGATCTTCATAAGGTTTGTCAAATATACCAAATCTAGCATAAAGTTAATGCACTCAAAAATAATAAATACGGGAATGAAATCATTTTGTATTACAGCGCACTAGAAGTCTTATTGTGTGGTATCAAATTAGCTCGGGAAAGCAATTTAAACAATTAATCGTAAATTATCTGTTGGTAAGATTATACATTTGTAGGTAGTGGTTCAGGTGTCTTTTATTGTTTATACTTTAATACTTATATATAGTAGTATATGTTATATAGTTCTGTTTTAGTACTGTTTGTCGTACTTTTTAGATGGAAATGAGATTTATTATTTACCTATCTTATTATGTACAAGATACTTTATGAAAAATACTTTATAAATTATAAAGTATTTTTTTAAATTATATAAAATATAAAATGTTAAATTCAAACACTGATTTTTCCAGTCTTTTAAGTTGTAATTTATTGTTAAAATACACATCAAAAATAAATTTTGTGACAGTTGATTCGCCTAATTATGGTATTTTTAAACGAATGTGAACATTAAATGGACTGATGGTCTTTAAATAAGCATATAACACATTTATTTTAATTTTTTTTATTAACATCTTATTATAGTAAACAAAACATTAATATTTAAATTCTTTCAGACTCTTTTCATTCTCCATACATTCAGGCATCTCATAATACATTTTTAATCCCTTGTACATTAAACAATTTTGCGAATCGGTATTTTCAACAATGGCCGTCTTTTTTTATCCTTATTTCTAGTAATATGTTCATGATTTTTTTTGTTTAAAACTATTTTATCCTTAAATGATATAAAATATGCAATATGTATAATATATATCATTTAAAATGTATTGTAATTTATTATTTGAATTAAAATGGGGTTCTACAAATTAAACGTCAAAAAAATGAAATAGTGGATTTTTTTCTTCTAACTAAAATGTTTTATTTTAATCTGTGTTGGAAACAGGAGGGATTATCTAGTGTGGGCCAACCAGGAATAACTCAGTATTTTCTCATTGAAATATTGATATTTTAGTACTGTTTATGGTACTAAAATATAATTATTAATTTTAACCTATCCAGAAGTCAAACCCTTTATCAAAGGTGCACAAGTCGTTGAATTAAAAAAGGGATTAAATACATCCCACCTTTTATCATGTAAGCGTTTGCAAACCTTTCGAAGAATCCAAAATCTAAATGCTTTTTGTATAAATCCGTGGCATTAAGTAGAGAAAGAGAACCTTCGCTCGAGCTGTGCTCCGTAAATCTTCCCGCAGCCTCCGGGGGGTCCCTTGGAGCCCCGGGAGGAAATGGGGAACCCCCAAACCCCACACACTTATCAAATCAAAGCCTTCTGGATAAAACCCTAACATTCTTTTACCGTGAATTACCTGATTATATGTGTTACGTGTAAAAGTGATTTTTTCGCATTAAAAAGAAAACATATATTTTTACTATCAGTCCGCCTCCGTGGTGTAAATAGTTAAAGTATTTAGCTACCTAGCTGAAGATTCCGAGTTCGATTCTTAGAAGGGGAGGGGGGGGTTTCGGTGATGATAAATGTAAATGATTTCATTTATAATTATTATCTTTATTTAATATTTATTTAATATTATCCTGGACTGGTCTCTGAAATGCAGGAGCGACCACTTTGCCATCACGAAAGTAACAATCAAGATAACATTGCGTTAATACGATGCAGTATCATATGCTCTATTGGGTGTGAATCGGGTAAAGAAAGAAGAAGAAAAAATAACTTATTAAAGTTTTTGGATGAAATAAGTAACACTAAGATAATGTTTGCGTTTGCAGAACAATTTAGATTGTTTTGAATACATCGAACTTATTTATGTTTTACCAAAAATATATAAAGGTTAACGCGATGCTGCCCTTTCTGAACCTCGTATAAAAATACGATTGTTAATATTCTTATAGTTGCAACCTAGATTTAAAAAATATTTAATTTAAAAAGTAGTTGAAATATTAATTTTAAAAAAAAAAACGCATTATGCAGAAAAAAAGAAAAATAAACGACTATCATTAAATATATCGGAGGAGTTTGACGCTAAATTAATTTTAAAAAAAAAAGAAAAATGGTCATGAAAGTGATTTATTTGAAAATAAATATATCCGTGAATTACCAAACATATTTAGTTTCGTTGTTTTGAAGGAGGAGATGAAATGTCATTATGGCCGTTATTATGAAACATGGTTATATAGTGTAATTATGTATGTTTTCTCTGAAAACAATTTACCTTTGATCAAACCAGATTGGTTTTCAATATTTGCTTTTGAGCAGCTCGTATAGAAACAGGTATGCTACTCGAGCTATGAATAAAGAATGCTCCGTACAGATTCGGGGGTCGGTTCCAGCTACAGCCTTCAGGGAAATTACTGAAATACCACCACAAGGGGTAGCAGGGCTTTTTCGCTTTCAGGACTTCAAATTTATGTCCCACTGCCCTTACACGTGATTTGCTGAAAACTAATTTGCTGGCATGCGTGGAGTATAATTAAAAATCTAATATGTATACACATGCTCTCGCTAGTAAATCTTCATTTCTGGGTAACAATTCAACACAGAAGGGTACGGAAGAGAGGTGTCATAATATTTGATTCATTATTTACTATTTCGTTTGCAAGAAAATAAAGCAATTATTTCACATTTTAACTAAACCCTCTCTTACATTAAGTCCTGATATGATGAGGTCTTAGAAATGGGTAAATTAAAAGTGTTGCCAAATTATTACAGTACTTATCTAAGATATTTTTTTGCAGTGAATTACTTTAAGGCTTGATCACTCAAAATAGTCGTAATAAAAAATAGATTGCGGAGGTAAATTTGTTTCACAAACAATATAACGAAATAAATGTGCCTAGAGTATTTTGAAGAACTCCGTCCACGCAAATAAGATGTGTTTAATTCTTACATGTTTATCATATTATCAGTAAATTTATAATATTATCTATTGTACTGTTTTGTCATATTTGAAAAAAAATTAACAGCTAATTTCCTTTCATTGATTCGGCGGTCACTTTATGGTAATAATACATATCTATCCATTGTGAAAGTTAAATAAAAAAATAAACACCTTCTTTAACTATATGTATAATTTATTTAAAATTTCAATTTAAAAATTAAATCCCATATAATGCCCTCTCAAATATTAATCCTCCTTAAATGAGACCCTTCTGATATTCTAAGAGATAATTTTAAAAAAAACTTTGTTTTTAACCACTTTTTATTCACATTTTCTTTCTCCAACCGGTTTCGACATGAACCTTGTCATTATCAGGGTTGAATATGAATAAAAATATTTTGTTATCGTGTTTGGTTAAATATCAATATGTATGGGAAGGTTAAACAGTATTTTCGTCGTGAATAATTTCAATTTGATAAATCCATTCATTTACTTTCTCAAGAGAATTTCTCTTTCACAATATGTATCTACTAGATTTTTTTTGAGTAAAATTGTAAAAATTGCAAATTACCACACCAGATGAATCTGGTTAAGTGGTAAACCAGTTCATTCTTATTTTCAAATAGTGGCAGGCCCTCAGTGACACACTTGTCCATTACCAAAGTTTTGTCTATAAGTTAATCCTTCCCCTTCCCCTTCCCCCTGTCCATCCCCTCACAACCCTTTAGGCCCTAAATCCCCTGTATTGCACCCCCAGGACTCGGCCGAGTTGGATTGACAAGAAGATATCCCGTGGTGGCATAAATACACAATGAACTGTTCTTTCCTACGTTGTTATGTGTGTATAAGGGGTCATTCCGCAGGCGGATACTGGCCTCTCTACTTTACCTTCAAATCATATGGCGCCCATACCTGCCTGAAGAGGGATTCAAATTTATCACATTATAACCCTAAATAATTATAAATCACTAAATAACTTTCTTTTAAATCAGTTTATTTCTTATTATGAATGAAAAACTACAAATCTACTTTACAGGAATTAAAATATTTGTCAGATAGGAGGGTTGACTTTTTGAATAAAAATGATTTATTGAAAAAGTATGCTATAAAAAACGTTTCCCTAATTAAAAACCCTTAATTCTTACATCTGTAACTATCAATTGATCCAAAATATCGCACTTCTCTGAAGATTATCTTGCTATTAGCCAAATATTATTTTTTGTTTAGAGTATACTTTTTACCATTTTTTTAGTAATTTATTAAGTTATCTTGAGGAACAAGCTCATTGGATTTTTTTTCGTTTATCATTCAATTTTTGTAATACCACTTAAAAACACGAGTACCGGTTTCAGAATAACCATTTACTCATCAGGTAAACTAAAGTCTTTAGTTGACGTAATGAGAAAATATCCATTCCGAAATCGACTATCGAGAAGTAGAGTTTTATGTGGTATTACATAAAGTAAACGACGAATGATATTAAAAAGAGAGTTATTTCAATTATATTATATTCACAAATAAATAAAGTGTTTTTGCTCTTTAAAAATAATTTTAAGACAGTTTAAATTGGTAAGTTGAAATAACTCAGTAACTTAAGTATTGGGACTTGATAAAGAGAGAGCAGAAAAAATCCAAAATAAATACGATCAAAATAAAAGTAGCTGTTTTTCCGTGGTCTCACACATATTCGAAGAGCCATCAAAGTATCTGGCAGGCAATTTTATTTCATAAACTGCATTGGAGGAATCAGTTATGTATTTGTACTTATATTTCCAAATATAATTATTTTTTATTAAAGAGTTTTACCTTCCTATAGCGAGTACACTGTAATAACAGTCACCGGAGCTGCTATTTAGCTGGACTCATTCAACAACGCTTAGCTAAACATTAGTTCGGCTGTCTGCATTTGTGCAAATGTTTATTCCATACAAATCTATGGGCGCCAAGACCACGTACTCGTACAGAGACTGTAGAATGAGAGGACTTAATGGCCTGTAAATATCGCTCTACGAAGACACACAAAGGCAACGACAAACTAATGTATTTTGTTATAACGAAAACTCAAGGCTGCGGTTACTCCACAATGGAGTTAGCGATGTCAATTCGTACTGTGGCATTTGTAGCGAAACAAATAACTCGCTATTATGTCAGATCGCAATTCGTTCTGTAAATGGTATTAGGAAACGTAAAAAACCTAGTTTTATAGTGATAATATTTACGAATTTAATGAAAAGAGTTAATATTTATCTAATTTAGAGGTATTTTCTCTTGTGTGAATTCTATTATATTGTTTATTTACGCATTCAAAGGACTTTTTTAAATTTGAAATAAATTCAAATAAATTCTTAATAAATAATAAAAGGACACACAAAAAATGTTTATGAATGTACCTACATTGTTTTTTGTAAAAGAGAATTGATTTTTTCAGGTTTTAAAACAAATAAATAATTCATAATGTGTAAAAATATACTAACTAATACTTTAATTATACAAAAAAAAATCCAGTAGGTATTGATAAATATGCCCTCCGCACAGAAAACCTTTTTCTGTACCGTTTGTGCATTATTTTTTAGAAAATGTAAACATTCTTATCACAATTAATGCATAGTATCCATTGTTGTAATTTAAGGACTTTTTATGATATTAAGAGTGATGGTAAAGTTTATTCCCTCTTAAGGCAATTTTCGCATTGTATCTAAACATTGATGAGAATTTGCCCTACTAGAGTTACAAGGAACTTCTAGTGGATCATACAAACAACCAAGAATTACCAACAATAAGGCTTTGATTTGTAATTCAATATTCGACAGTATTGTTTTCGTTATAATATTATATAATATAACAGTTGGTACCTACTTGAGAAATTTGGTAAACGGTCTGTAAATTAATATAAGATAATAACAAAAAAGGAGTTTAACTAACAAAATGGAAATTTTTATTTAAATTTATGGCATATCGTAAGCCCAGTAAATACCAAAACTTCGATATTCGTCATTATCTATTTTAAGAAATCAATGATTTTTTTTTTATTTCCGTGTTTTGTTAATACACATTTTTACCAAAAAAAGGATATTTACATTTTGATTTATTTGATTTCAAGTATATTATTATAATTATTAAACTCTCATTTTACTTTATACAGTAAACATTTTTCATCGAAATGGATGGTTTGCATAAAATATTCTTAATGCTATAAAATAGCTTCCATAGCCATTAAAAACACACGGCTTAAATAAATTATGAATGAAATTGATGAATTAGGGCTTGCAATTTTGTTAATTAATGCTCAAAAATATTACTGTTGCCAACTCGTTGATTAGCATATAAAAACAGCGGAAGTCCAACCCGAAAATGAAAGCGTTTCCCTTTATATTAAAACGTACTCGTCGCAGATTATAAACCTAGATTCTAAGTAAATATTTGCAAAGGCTCGGCGCGGAGTGTATCGTTGTGAGCGAGCGATTTGTACTATCTGTTCATCTGCGAACTAATAGCAGAAACTTCAGACGAATGAGGCGGCCAAACACTGGGTGAACTTTCCTTGGCGGCCAGTCATCTGTGAATATAAACCGAGCCTCGCGTCACGCGGTTACTGGTTATACAACGAGCACGCTCTTGGGAGATAATTTAGGCTGGGATTTCCGATTCAATGTAGGTGTCTCGCTGCCTGCTACTGTTGTTCGTTTTGTTCTGTTCAACAGAGGGATGATTTCATACCCATTTACTTTCATTAATTTTTTATTTTAATTAGCTTTTCCTGTAGCTACTACTACTACCATCACACTACTACATCATACTTTTATACTCAGTCAATTGTATAGCTCAGTCTGGTTAAATGAAACTTAAAGAAAAAAGAAAATACATTTATAACATGATTAATATCACAATGCTTGTTTATTTATTTTTTAAATTTTATTTTTTATTTTTGTATATTTACCTAACGGTTTAAGATCAATTTGTCTTCAGTTTAAAGTATTTATAATGAGGTTAAAAAATAATCTGATTTCCTTAACTTACAACAAGAGCCAACTACCAAACAAAAACATGAAGAAACAAAAGGACTCGTAAAGTTTATCAAAATTTCACTAAGCATAATGCAATGGGATGCGTTTATATTGATTTTAAGCACATGGAATACAGAGAGTTGTATGTGATATGGGTCAGTTAAAAAAACATATGTAGGAACTTAAGATTGCAATCTCAATTAATAATATAGTATAATTACTAATATAAGAGTTTCTGCTTAATAAAAAGCTTCTTTACATCTCACCAATAGATGTCTCTAGTGAAGTTTTAGTGATTCATGAACAAGGTTTCTAAATTGGTTCATATTTATAGAACTTCCAAGAATTTGAGTAGTGTGGTTGTCAATAATGGGTAGAATTGGTGAATGTTACACGTGTGTAAAGTGATCACTTAAACCAGCCTATGACGGTCGTAAGCCCCGTAAATACCCAGACTTCCATATTCTTCTTCATCTTTGATGAGATGTCAAAAAATAATATTAACAGGATTATGAAATATAGGTAGAGATGATTATCATTAATATCTATCATACTATCAACTAAAATTTATATCCAGTAAATCACACGATATACAATATATATTGTGACGTATACATTCAAATATTTTTTTGTTAAATTATAAATTCAAGCAAAAATCGGGCAATATTATCCACTACAAAATGTATAAAGTAAACATAGATTACATGTTGTTGTAAGACATTGTTTTCAAAAGTAAGTAAGTACATAGGTACCTTGTTTTGATTAGAGTTTGAAATTTGTTTCATGTTTAGTTTGTGATTAACCGCAGCTCCCAACATATTATAGATTGCATTTGTAAATATACCGAGCAATCAAGTTTTGTGAACGTTGAAGTACATACTAACAAAATCTGCGCTTGTCAATTTTATGTCTATTAAACAATATCTTAAACTGATACTGCATTTTTAAATAAAATATTTTTTTGCCTTTATATTTAAGAAAAAAAAAATAAGATAGCTAGCTATTCGGACTCCGGACTATGCCCAAACCATCTCGACACACCTTTTGTAATTTTATCGATTGTGCGTATCACTATTGCATTCTTTCCTTATATTCCAAAGCGCTCTTGAGGTAGAATTTTATGAAAATAGCGCTATATAAGTTATCCAAATTTGTTATTATTATCACCATTCGAACATCTATCATACATTAATTTAGCGAACATTCGTTTGAGAGAACGCGATTTGACTACATTTAATCTGCTTTCATCCTTCTTTTTTTTCATTTTGTGAAAGATAAAGTCCATCTCTGAATATGTGTAATGTGTACAAGTTACATTTAGTTAATAATCGTGCCAGGGTCGCGCAGCGATTCAAGTTGTTGAAGATGGTTGAAAATACAAACAGTAAATGGTACAATACCCTTTAATTCACTTGCTATTTTTTTAAAAACAATTATGTTTTTATGCGTGTAAAGTAGAGTAGTCTTATAGAATGCTTATTTGATTTTTTAAAAACAATAATTCAACAAAGCCGGCAAAGCATAGCATAACATATTATGTCTATATGTAGAAAAGCTTTTTAGGGAGGGTGTAAGAAGAAGTGGCAGAGCGCGCGCAGTACGTAATGGTCTCTAAAGATTTATGACAAATCCAATAACAAAATATACATGCATGTTCTGTTAAACAAGAGGTTCGATTCATATGGAAGCGTACATGATCAAATATTTATGCAAAACCTATATGAAAACAGGAATAAAATACATGGGTACTGGTATTTTTCTCCATGTATGTATAAATAAGTATTATTATTTGTTTTTAAAAAAATATATTACTCGCGAGTGATATTTATTTGAAACTTGGATTATTCGCGTGTATTTTTTTAATTATTCAGTTCTTCTTTTGTTGAAAATATTCACTTTGTAAATACGACGAAGTATCAAACTATATTTTGCTAAGTGTTTTGATGTACTCTACCAAATTACCATACACCGTATGTTTGATGACGATGTTGACTGCATTGAAAAACGTCTCATAAAAAAGTTCGACAAATAATTGCATTTACAAATTTCAAATGAATTCACACTTCAATATTGTATTCACTTCACCTTTAATTACAAAAGGAACTCAACATTTAAAAAAAAATATTCTACTATTTCTTAAAATCTATCATTTCCAAACACCGCATTTAAAATAATATTAGAAATGGTGCGGAGTGCATTGAAATACATGTCAAAATAGATTTTTAAAAAATAGTGGTATTTACCAAGTATAACTTTAATTAAAAATGGATACATATTAACTTAAAGTGACTGCCGATTAAATTAAAATATTACATTTTAACTCGATCGTGTGGATAACTTCAAATTTACTCCTGAACTTTTCTGATATTTTCGGCATTTCCAATCTAGTAAAATTTATCTTTAACGTGTAGTTAAAATGATAGCTTCCTTGTGGAATCCTAGCCTATGTGTTTAATTTTGTTTGTGATAAAATAAATAGTAAACAAATCCTTTTTTTTTAATGAAAGCATTAAAGATTTTATGTAGTCTGTTATGTTTTTGCTACAACTGTATGAATTAAAACGTATTGAATATTTTATTCAACACAGGTAAACATTTTTTTTTAAATATCTGATGTAATAAGACTTCATCAAATAATTCAATTGTGTATACAAATGGCAAACATAATTTATACTTGCATGAATAATATCCATCATAATCGCTGATTTAATTCCAGATTTTTCTCGATGCACTTTCTGAAGTATCATGCTCTCTGACATAACATGACATATAGTCATACACAGAACACCTGTGACATTATATCAAACTGCATTCTTATTTTCTCTGTCATAAACCTTCTCACGACTACTCTGCCTTGCCACGACATGTTCCAAGTCCCAATATATCGTGCACATATATTATGCCCATTCCTTCCTTTACTTTGGTAGCAAATAAGACATTTTTCAGATTTAAATTTAATCTGTCAAAACATTATAGCATCAATTTTGCATACAGATAAGATAAAGGTCTGCTTTTTTACACGTAGAAGAAATGCAAATTATTTATTGCTCCTCTCTTCTTTGTCTTGAAATAAATTCTGAATTATGTCCAAGATTTTTTTCAGATACTAAAAACGTGAAAATAAAGCTTTGAAGATGATTTTTTTTCCGACATTGCTCGCAATAGTTATTTTTGCTTAAAACGGCGCTTGTATCTAAAAAATATGTATTAATAAAAGTAATTTGTAAATTGAAATATAGATCTTAAAAATAGTAAATTTTAATAAATCACTTTATAAAAATATTTAACGTATTTTTTTTTTAAATTCAGCCTTGAAAATCCATATTTTGAAGCATCAATATAGTTTACCAAAAATTTTTTGTGATATCAATCAAAATATTTACAAAAAAAAAACAAAAACAAAAAACCCTTTGTATAAACCACTTCTGAGTTCATCGAATATAAATACGACTAGTTTGTAGAACTACAGATTAACAACTCGAAAAATGTTGTGTTTACACTAATAGCCTCAAAAATTGTGTTATGGAAATGTTTTATTTTTTTTATTCAAATCGTCATAAAGTTGATGCCAAGTCAATAAAAAAAATATTTAAAAAATACGAGAAAGAACTTTTTTTGCTCATATTAATATGGAGTATTTTTATACATTCGTAAGGATTTTAAAAACTTCAAATGTCTCGCTAAAACAAGTATCAGGTTTCCCGATCCCCGAGGCGATTGTGATGCGGAACGAAAACAGTTAATCCCTGTAAACTTTCAACTTCCCGCAATGAATAACCCAAGGGCTCTACCTCGTTTAAAACTTCCATTATGTTTTGTCTTATTAATTTAATGACAGTTGCTAAACAAATTTTAACATCTCTCCGCTATTCTCGGGAATCATACCTCCACAAGTATAATATGTACGTAGCGCTCGCCATCTTGGCTGCATCAGCTAATGAATTAAATGCCAGTTTGTTCAACTGTTGGTTTGGGAATTGTTTGGTAGATTACGTGGGAACAGAACAAGACTGAGTAAGCTCACCTCTATAGTGTATCAAAGTACATATCGCTCACTCCTTTCAAGAACGTCATAAATCAAAAATCGACCATTTTCAGTTGTGCATGTTTTCGGAATGCTCAGAAAAGGTACTATATCACAGCAATAGAGGCATATTTTAAACTTAATATTTACCCGCTACAGGGCAGAACTACTACACTGTTGTTTTTGCATTTTAAAGAAAAGGTATTGTTTAATTATTTTTTTAAAAATAAACTAAGAATTTTTCAAATGGAGAAAAAACCTTCAGGTTTTACCTGAAAAGATCTGTTGCACAGTAAAAAGTTCAAGAAGTGGCTTGGTATTTATTTTGATTACATTGTGTTATATTTTTAAACTTTAAAAACGTTCTCCTGAAAAATCAAGTTTTTTGATTTACGACGTTCTTGAAAGGAGTGAGCGATATATGACATGTACTCCTGGAATACAATAATCAGCGTTAGTTTATTACTAACTTGAATATGTCCCCTTTATAAGTCAGACAAAAATAATAATTCAGGAAATATTAATATAATAAAATCATAATATTATTTACTTTATAAAATAAAACAACTTTGTTTTAACAACTCTTTATTAATTTAATGACCACCTTAGTGGTTAAAACAAAGTTGTTTTATTTTATAAAGTTTATGAAATGTGCCAAAGTATCTGCGAAATACATTCAAGAAACATTTTATTTATTAAATTGACAAAATGATAAAAATATCCAAGAAACGAATTTCCATTAAAACATTTTTGATATTAAAATATAAACAAAAATGAATTGTCTACGGGATAGGTAGTATTGGGTTGAAGTCCCAGTTTTCCTTCGAGAGCAGGCAGAGAAGATGGAACGCCTCACTTGTCTGTCATGATATACACTCCTAGATTCCTTTACATCCATACATCTAGACATACATGCTCTGCGTTTACATAGGTTTTTAACACTTTAGATTTTGGGTTCTGATTGATTTGGTAGTGCAAAGTCTTTTTTGACCGTCCTCGTTCTATTTTCCCATTCACATTTACAAAATAGCTTCAAATCATGACATTTAAATATAAAATTCATAAAAAAATAAAAGTCATAACACACGTTCAGTACAATATAGGTAATTTTAAAGGTAGCCTGCCAATATGTAACTGATACATATCTTTAAATAAAAGATAAGTAATCGAGTATAAGTACTCAATAAACTTCATCATATTTCAGTTGATTGCAAATGCTTCCTGCAACTAGGGACTAGACTATGATTCAACTAGCTCCATTCACCCCTCAAGCCTTCTTCCGGCCGTACATCAGAGTGACTTGACAGGCGTAACAAACAGCCTCCGATCTCCACTAAAGCCTAAGCCTTAGCTTAGGGGTAGAGGTGAATAATTATTAACTTAAAGGACACACTCCGGAAACTAATATTCAAAAGTCATGTTGCCACATTTAGAGTAAATTTTTGACGTGATTACTCTTACTCGTGATTATCTTATTGCACATACCAAGGCACAACTTATGAAGGAAAATTTAAATGGTAATGATTTTGACAGTGTTGACAAAGAAATCCATTTTATAATTAAATGAAACGCCGAAATTTTTAGTCTAGTAAAGGATACAATAATTTGCATTATTTATTGTAACTGCAGACAGTTGGTAGAACTCCATATTGAATTGTTTGGTAATATATCCAAAATAAAACAAGGTTTTTGTTGGATTGAATTCTACATTTATTTCTGTATTTCTTAAAACGTGACGCGTTTCGTCTTCTTAGGACATTATCAAACACTGAAAATTTACTAAGAAGACGAAACGCGTCACGTATTAAGATATACATTAAATAAATATAGAATTGAATCCAACAAAAACCTTGTTTTATTTTGGATATATTACCCAGCAATAATTTGCATGTTTATCATGGTAGTGATTCTAAGCCAATGAATGACCATAAGTTAAGGAAGCTGTTATGAAAAAATAGAATATAGAAAGCAAGTGAGAATGTATATTAAACTACCTAGAAATCGTCACATACGCAGTAAAACTTTATTCCACGTTTTTAAGGCATATTATCGAAAATCACAAAAAATCACAAAAAACAATTAAAACTCAAATTAAAATAAGTAATACTTTAAATTAAAATATTAATTTTAATTTAAATCTGGGAGACGAAACCTGTTAAATCAGTTTATCGAATAAAAAAATACACAAATAAAACACAATTAAAAATTTGAATAAAAATAAATTGTATCACTCACAAGCATACATAATAAACAATGAGGTAAGTCCCTCTTCAAGCAAAAGAGCTTAGTCTCTTAATAGTAATTAATTTTTGAGATTATCAAAAGTATAAATATCTTGCAAAATGCGAATGAAATTAAAAAAAAAAAAGTAACCGTCGTTACCAAAAGCGCTACTGCATAGTACAAGTAAGTTGATACATTTTTAGGAATATGTTTACCATACAGAAATTGAGATTTGTATTCAGCTTCAGTGATCCCGCGAGGCCAACTTGGTGCACAGATAGAGCTAAGGATGCTACAGATTCAGCTCAAAATACCTGCAGCAACATTATCCATGCAGCTGCACTTAGTAATAATGCGAAAAGTTTTAGAAACAAAATAGGTTAAATGCATCTCTGCAGGTGTGAAAACGGTAATCACCAAAAATGCATTCCAGAATGTTTTTATCGAGCTTAAACGTTGATTCCAGAGGGATACATACTTAACTTATATTTCGTAAATACAAATAAAAATTCTAAATATTTTTTTTATAAAATTCGGTAACTTGTACAAAGCTGATCGACAAATACGTTTAATTTATTTAACACTCCCCTTATCATCCATCGTTCACATTGTGTAATACCACTTTAATAAACACTAATTCGTGACTACCAGTTTAGGAATAATAGTTCTATTACCAGGTCATTAAAATAAAATTATTACGGTTTGACATTTGTACAAAAATACTATTTTGAAAAAGAGAAAGAAGACATATAGTGTGTTATGTTAGTAATAATAAAAACCCTTACCGCACCCCAATGGTGCATAGGGCACTGCTTCATATAAACTGCTGACCATTACACTACGGAGGCGGACAAATTTGTGGTATGTTATATTACCATACCACAATGTAAACGATGCTTTTAATATATACAATATGTAATTTATTTATTAATTTTTCATACACATCTTCTTAGTGGTTTTCCTTGCTTATTATACACAAGGTTTATGGATCAATAAATGTTTTTTGTTTTTTCCAACTGAAATTATGTTTTATTTTAATCTGTGTTGGGAACAGGAGGGATAATGTAGTGTGGGCCAATCGTGAACATCTCAGCGTTTGCTCATTGCTAGGAGGAAACCACGGAAAACTCATTAGGAAAATCCGGACTGTTGACGACAGTAACCTTACGTTTCATCCAGGATACGGACCTCACATACGAGTACAAATGCAAAGAGTCTTTGCTTGATAAAAGATTTCCTCGTCCCACCATAGATGGCTATTGTAAACTCGAGCATACGAGTTTAATCAACATGTCTAGATGTTTAAAATATTTGAGTAGTATGGTTGTCAATCATGGATAGAATTGGTGAATGTTACACGTGTGTAAAATGATCACTTATCTAAGTCTATGACGGTCGTAAGCTCTATGAATTCCCAGGCTTCCACATTCTTCTTCTTCTATGTTGAGATGAAAAAAATTAACTAAATTTTCCTTTTTTTATAGATATTTAATTCTGATGACGTTGGTAATTTTAAATCGTTTGTGGATCTATATTACCAGCAAGTTGAAGTAATATTTTCTTTTTACTTTTATATTTGTATTTTTTTTTAAATAATTAAAATTAAGATTTAAGATAAAGTAAAAAATAAACATTGAAACTACCTACCACTTTCGAAGTTCACTTCCATACACAGGTATCACCCTATCGGAAGATATTATAATTTTGGCAAAAAGCGATTTACGTCAATTATATTTGACATTTGTAAACTAAACAGCTGCAGCATACAAACATAATGATAAAACGGTTACAAATATGTATCAACACTGTCGGCAGCTAATTTTATACATATGGATAGATATCATCTTTTCCACTTAACAGATAAAAATGTATGGTCCAGATAAAGATTTCCATCACTCACTTTTCTTTTTATTTAGAACAAAACGTAATTCAAAAACAAAATAGTATGATTAATTTTGCACCACCTGAATTCGTTTGTTTACTGCAGCTGTTTAATTTACAAACATCAAATATGATTGACATATGACGTCATTTGCAAAAGTCATAACATCTTGCGATAGGGTGATTCATTTTGCGCCACCCGTAGAATCCCAGAAGTGATGTTAAAATTTAATGTTATCTTTACAACGAAGATGAAGCGTTAATATATAATGGTCGTTAAATGAAGTTAATTGATGGTAGATAAAATAAACAGATGTGTTAAATGAAAATGTGTAATAAAGTTAACAAAACAGTATTGTTAATGGTTTGACTAAAACGCTTTCATCACTCCCTGAATATTTACTTCCATGCACTCCGGTCTCGAGTCCGTAATACGTGTGTGTTTATAATGCAAGCGCAAAATATTGGATCGCACCCAAATACATAATATTTTGCTGCACTAAGCTTTCACGAAATTCTACACAACTTCCGCGTATATTTTAGTTCTGTCTCTCAATCAATATTTTTTTATTTAAACTCATTCTACTCGTACACATAAATCTGAAAAACATTGTAAATTCATTCGAAAATAATTTATATATATGTGGAGGTCCTCACCTAAAAGTTGCATTTCCAATATTACACAAAAAATGCTTTAAATGGAGATTTGTTCTGTTTACTGTATTCTATCGAAATCTTAATTAAAGTGTTTTGAATATTGAAAGCATGAACTTTGTGGATCATATTGATATATTATTTCGAGAAATAAAAATACTTTGTGTTATACCTGTTAAATTAAACCCTGAAGAGGGCAACAGGCGGTTGCCGAAACTAGTTGGTTAATAAAAATGTGAGTGGATCAAAACACAAAGTATTTTTATTTCTCAAAATAATATACTTAATTGAAGTTGCTACAAAACGTGACCAATCCTGTGTTAAACCAATATGAAATCGATAAATTGAACCAAAATGTAACAATTTTACAAGCTAAAATTCCTGATTACTTAAAATCATTTAAAATGGAAATATAACATTTTGGTGAAGACCTCCACGTATAAACGTATAAACACATTTTACACACATATATAGTATATGTAAAAAAAGACAAGTTTTTGGTTGATAAATGCAAACGCTACTGGTTTCGAGAACCAAAAATGTTCTTATTGTATAAATGTAGATGAAATTAATTAATTGGCGATGTATTATCTCTGCATACCCCTACGGAGAAGCGGCATGATGGTTATTTAGATAGTAAGTTAGCACACGAGTTTACAAACACGACAAATTAAATATCATTTAACTGCCTAACAAATTGACCGTGGATGCTTTGAAGACGTATTTCTCTTGTCTGTTCTATGTAGTGTGGCGACCAATGGATTGGTTATGGCCGTTCGGTTAAGCTTTCTTTAACGTACTGTAACTAAGTACAATTTAAAGTGATAACGCACCTACTAACTGTATTTGAACTGAGAAACATTGTACAGATACTCCGTAATTTATCGTACAATAACACCGAGTGAATACTACGGGTATCCGAGTATTCTTGTAACTGGAGCACTGGGCTAATGTGTATTTAGGATTGGCTTACGAATCTGAAATAGAATTTCAGTACATACCTACGTGTATTTTAATTTAAATGCATACTACTGCATTATTGTTGTGCATTTAGCCCAGGAAACTTTGTAATAACACATTCATGTTCATTTTAAAAGGATTTATGTAATTTTAATTTATCCATTTATCTTATTGTCTTTTCTGTGTCTTTTTCTTCAAACCTTTATCCCCACTTTCATGGTGCATAGGGCACTGCCTGATATTAACGATGTGTTATCTTGATCGTTAATACGAGAAGGAAAGGTGATCAACTCTCCGCTTCAGGTAACAGTCCAGAAAGTACATACAGAATATTAATAGTAATTTTGGAGATTAAGTAAAGATATTTAGTATTTTATAAAGCGCCATTTTCGTAAAATATCACTTCAAAGGCACTTACGCAGACGTAAATTAAGATATTAAATCGATAATGAAAAAATATGATTCATTTTGATTGTGTACTAATTAATATCTTTGAGCTCAATAAATTTTTTGAAATAATCGTTACATTTAAAGGATGCGAAAAAATTCAAACATTTTATCTTCATAAAATATTAAGCATATTTCATATTCAACCTTTCCGCCTCTGTAGTGTAGTGGTTAGCGCGTTTGGCTACCGTGATTTGCTGCAATATTCTTTTTTTTACAAAAATGTTAGTTATGTTAGTATGTAACCGGTCACCGAGATTTTTGTCTATCGGTTTTGAGACGTACCTGTCTCTTAGTCAGGACAATCACTGTAACAGTATGCAAATATTCTACACGTCACTACATGATTGACAACCATACAACTAAAATTTCTAAAGTGGTAAATACCATCTTTGATTACGTTAAGTAAGTTCTTTTGATTACCAGAGAGAAAATATAAAAATGTATAAAAAATACAACTCCTAAGTGGACAAAAACAAGATTTTGTAGCAAAGAATCGGACATATTCATACTGTTATCAATACTAATAGTTACATAATAAATTCCCCATACAAACCGACGGGGAGATTCAATTACATGTTGCCGTTGTAATATAGATATTTTACAGCAAATAAACATAGTAGCTACATGTGCAATTCCTGCATCGCGGGTCCCATTTGCGACCCAAAGTTGACCGCACGCCTCCCAAAGTGTGGGTCGGGCGTGGCAGCCACGTGGTCCGGTAATATCCCGACCCTGCACGGCTGTAATTAGACCAGATTTAGCGCGCTCTCCACTGTAATTGCTAAGTGTGCCTAATAAGTAAGATACAACAATTGTTATTTGGTTTAACCCCTTCAGTATCGTACAAAGTTTTTGCAATCATTTTTATATACATAAAATGTAAGTATAACACCTCGAATATAGATGTTTATTTGAACATCAGTAGCTTTATAGACATATTAATTGAATTAATAATTTAACTTGACTCACTTAAAATCACTAAAAATATTTGTGGATCGTATATGGTATATATATATATATATATATATATATATATATATATATATATATATATATATATATATATATATATATATATATATATATATATATATATATATATATATATATATATATATATATATATATATATATATATATATATATATATATATATATATATATATATATATATATATATATATATATATATATATATATATATATATATATATATATATATATATATATATATATATATATATATATATATATACATATATTTGACCTTAATCTGTCTCTCTCTGTCTCTCTTACCAATTTATTTTTTTGTTGAAAATATTGAAATATTGTATTTTTATTCAAAAACATTTCAAAAAATTCCGATATGATTACAAAATATATTTAGAAGTATAATATTAAAAAAAAATTAGACATTTTCACTAATTTGAGCGAATCGTCAACTTATTATAATTGAAAAAAAATATATCATTCTACATAATTTTATTTCATTCAATTAGTACAGAAATAAGGGGGATTTTTTTTCTTGTTTTTTTTTTAAGAAAAATATGTTAGTATTAAAAATATCTGCATAAAATCTGTACCTGTAATATGTAGGTTTGTGAAGTAAAATTTCGCCAATCAACAAGCAATTAGTCCACACATGCTGTTGCCCATTTGAGGGGTCGTGGGGGTCGCGGGGCGTTGGGTGGGGTAGAGGAGCGAATTAAGCCGTGCCGGAGGGGGTGCACCACAGTTGGGGGGGTTCCGGTTTGGGACAAGCGATACCCAATGGTCCGAATGATTATTTTACTATTCTGCGGTTGCTAACGTTTGCGATATTTCTATGGATTATTGAATCTTTTTACATCGTCTTCCTGTGTCTGATAATTGTTTGTATTGTGGTTTTACTTTCGACGGGAATAAAACCTTACACATACTTACTTTTGTGTCGGGTTGTGGTGGCGTGGCTAGTGTCGCGGACTCTTGAGTCAGAGTTCTTGGGTTCAAATTCACTCTACCA
Organism: Brachycentrus maculatus; assembly: GCF_059751285.1. Classification (NCBI taxonomy): domain Eukaryota; kingdom Metazoa; phylum Arthropoda; class Insecta; order Trichoptera; family Brachycentridae; genus Brachycentrus; species Brachycentrus maculatus. The sequence continues at coordinate 2,717,883 of NW_028280803.1, forward strand.
CAATTTGATACCTATTTCTAATAATGAGCAGCTTAGGCTCAAATAATGTAGTTGAAATGCGATCTCTTAGAAGAATGAGCGACAAAACGATGTATGATAGATGTTCGAATAGTGAAATAAGGAAGGAATGCAAAGCTGAGATAAGCATTATCGATAAAATTAAGAAAGGTGTGTTGAGATGGTTTGGACATGTATAACGAATGAGTGAGAAGAGAAAGGTAAACCAAATTTTCGAAGCGAATGTAATTGGAAAAAGAAGCATAGGAAGACCGAAAAAAACATGGCACGATCAGGTATGCCAAATACTTGAAAGTGGTCAGGTTAGGAGTCGTAACAATCGGCGTGCATGAACGTGGAAGAGGCGAAGAATGTTTGCAAAGACAGAGTGGTATGGCATTCTATTCTCTCTGCCTTCCTCTGCGGGGAAGCGGCGTGATGGTTAGTTAGTTAGTTTAGGCTCGAAGAATTTGTTTGAAATTGAAGTATTATATTTTTATAAATAATAAAAACACAAATATATTTTTTTTAAATAAAAAAAATACACTTACGAATAGAAAACATAATTGTTATATTTTTATTACAAATTTAGCACGGTCAAGTCTTCTTTTTCTTCTTCTTGGTGTTGAATTTGTGGCCTATGTTTAAGCGGAATTAGCCTCCCGTGATGTCGATTCCCAGTTGTCATTCCATCTCTTTGTTAGTCTACCCGGCAGTCCGTCAAGTACAACAAATGATTGAAAATGGGTGGGTCAGACTATAGTCTATATGACATAAGATTCCATTACTACAAGCTGCAAAAGCTAGCACTGAAACGAATTCAACGGATGAATGGTGGAAGCGGTGGAAGTCATTGGGTGTAATAAGTAGGTATGTAGGTACTTTGACGGGTTTGTTTGGGGGTCGGGAAATTATACAAGGTGTTTGACGTGAGAAACACGAAACAAGGAAACCAATGTATGTATGGATCTATACCACTAATGTTGATTACTATTATATGGTTACAGTTCAAATAGGTTCAATGCATGAATAAATTGATATTTTTATTGTGGTCGTTTTTGAAAACAACACTTTTTAAGAAACTACCAGTAAAAAATAGTGATTTCCTAATTCCTAAAATAAAATAAATTTACTTTTTTTACTATTATTTGATTTGAACAGTGAATTTTTTGTTTATGTCGGTAACAATGAGACCCGATCACTGGTCAAATGAAATAAAATAATTACTTAATTTATTATTAGATTAAAACCAATATTTTTAGCTTTTCCACTTTTTTATTTGACCAGCGACCGGGTTTCGTCGTTACCGACATCATCAGACCAGTCTGATGATGTCGGTAACGACGAAACCCGGTCGCTGGTCAAATAAAAAAGTGGAAAAGCTAAAAATATTGGTTTTAATCTAATAATAAATTGAAAATGCAATTCCATCACGAAGTGTCAGTGGATAATATAAATCTATTAAATAATTACTTGTTGTTTTATTATATGAAATGCAGTTCCATCAGGAAATATCACTTCTTAACTTTAATTTCTTAATTTTATACCAAGCCAAAAATTTACAAATGTAATGTGTGGAAAATGATGATGGTAGAAGTAGTAGAAGTACGATTTTTCTATGCGTATCTTGCATTTGTATTCTAAACACCTTTTCAGTTTTTTCTTAACCCTATTCGCCTCTACTGGTAGAATTGGTCGATGTAATATCCTCTTGATCAAAAGTTACATGAAGGTTTGTCAGCTTCAGATACCAGTCCCAAATATATGTATTATTATCAAATATTCTCTGGAGAAATTAAAAAAAATTATGTATTTTTTTTAGAAGGTCGTATTGACGTCATCAATTTCAGAAGTTTCTATCACTGAGTAAAGTTCTTTGATATTTCGTATTTAGCAGAAACACACTTACCGATTTTCATGCTCTCCTTTGAGTTTTCACAAACCTTTTGTCGTGTAAAACATTTAGAATACGATCCGTACAAAAAAATAATGAAACACATTCATTTAAACTCGTAATAATACGTCGTGGAAGTAGGAGCGTAAGAAAGAAAGATGATTGCGATGAAAAACGACTTCCACTTACCCTCCGCTTCATCCTGCATCCCCTCCCTCCATTTCATTGAAAGACGGGCCCCCTGGAAACACACTACCGAAATTCCGGTAGATATACCGGGATCTAAGAAAACCTACCAATAAACTGGTAAATCCACGGATTTTTTAATGAAAAATATTAGTAGGTACATAAATACATTTAATTTTTTTTTATTAATAAATTATTTCATACTTTCGACATTTCGACCACTAGTGACCGTTTTTAGAGCACTATGGTACTAAGAATGCATAAAAAAAAACGATATTTGATTTATTTATTTATAACAAATAAATTTACAAAAAATAATGTATTTTTAATTTCGTTTTAGAAAACCAATCATTTCAATAAAAGAACCAGACACCCGTTTAATACCACTTTTAAGTTTATTATTAATTTATTTATTTAAATTTCATGTACAGAAAATAAATAAGTACATTGGCTGGCTTGTTGCTAAAAAGCAATATCTTCCAACCAACCAAAAACAGACTAGTGATATTGGTCAAAACGTTTGATACCATATATAGCTGTTTGCAATCATAGGGTAGATAGTACTTGAACATTTAAAAAAAACATAAATTACTAATTGATGGTAATAAGGAAGGCAAAGGAAAAAGAGAGTTTAGGGAAAGCGGTAGAGGGAAAGACTAAGGGAGGAGGTTTGATGGACAGTTAGGAATCTAACGATAGATAGTTATTTCTCAGACGTTTCTTTAAAGTTATTAGAGAAGGTGAATTTTTACAAGGAGAGGTAATTCATTCCGTAGTCTGGCCGCTTGGACAGAGAAGTTATTATTATATAAATCTTAACACAACTATTATCTAGAACTACTGATGTTCTCATTAATAAGTGAAAATACAAACTTGTATTTTAACTTGTTTTTTTTTATAAAAATCTTCATAGTGAGACCATAAAATAATGCATAGGGTTTAGCATTTTTTTAAACTATGAGTACATGAAAAATCTACCGGTATCTACCGAAACCTTCGCTCTCGTCTACCGATCCCGCCTCACACAGGTTGGCGACACTGGCACCCCTCTTCCACGCCCCGGATAAAGGATGCGTAATGACATAATTTCATGGCTTATAACCGCCAAAATAAGCTCCACCGTAATCACAAGTCGCGATGGCGCCTCGCGTGATGGATATGTCACCTGTCAACCCAGAGATTGTTACATATTTCAATCGTGTATTTTTTCTCTCAGTCTCATTGAATTTTTTGCCCCGGAAAATAAAATGGAATCTCAGCTAAAATTTAACGAAGTGCGTGAATATGCATAACGAATGGAGTTTTTTTTTTTATATATAATTCAATTCGGGTTATTCCTTTAAGAAAAACTTTTGCAAAAATGTCAGTAATATTTTGATATAATCACTCACCGATTTTTTTTATCTACCGGTTTCGAGACGTACCCGTCGCTTCATCAGGACAATCACAACAATAGCTAAAAATACTACACGTCACTACCATAGCACTATTAACACACTTATTACTACATAAAATGTTGATCACCCGCGATTTTGGTCGATTTTGGAAGTGACGTGTAGTATTGTTTGCATGCTGTTGTAGTAATTGTCCTGACGAAGAGACGGGTATACAAATTTTAATGAGAAAGTTACCGAATGTTTTGTTCTTTTTCTGATTAATTTGTCAACAAATAAGTAATTGGGATTTAGAATGTTGTCAGAATATAACGTTGTAAATTTAGTGTAAACGTAACAGCGTCACCCTCGCTTGTAGCAAGAAGAAAGGGGGAATTAATCACTAAATTATGTGATTACATTACAGATTGATACCTGTACCGGCAGAGAAACATGCCAATAATCCTCTGAAGTATCCATAATGCCGTGTCATAGGGAAATACTAGGCCAATACAAACAAAATATAAATTCATTTTGCGTAATACCTATTAAAACATCAATTAAATATTCGTCAAACGTAAGGCAGATTATGACTAATTGATTTTACATTTTGACATCTCAACATAGACGAAGAAAAATATGGAAGTCTTGGTTAAGTAATCACTTTACACACGTGCAACATTCACCATTCTACCCATGATTGACAACCACACTACTCAAGTTTTCAGAACTCCTAGATATATCGACCAATCTCTCTGATGCAATATCCAAACAATGTCTTAAAACATGATTCACGAGAATTTGGACACAATCAAAATATTATGAAATTGATTTGAGGTTTTATAATTATTTTGGGTGTTGTTTTATAACAAGATGCCTATGATGACGATATGCTATGCCTGACGACGCGTTTCTGTGCCTCGTTAAAGTCTTGTTAAATGGAAATGAAATACAAATTAATGTTTTAAGTCTTATTTTAACATTTTGTGGTGCTGAGTTATGTATAATAAAACAATAACTTTATCATTTATAGCAGTTATCAAACGCCAAGGGATAGTATAACAAGTTTATGAGGCGAATGTGTTTAGTAATAGAAGTAGAAAAAGACCGAGGAAAACTTGAAGGCATAACCAAATATTTCATGTAGTGGTCAGATCAGGAGTTGGAATAATCGGCGTGTCTGTATGAGAAGTTGTATAAATGTGGAAGAAGCGAGGATTGTGTGCAAAGATACATTGGTGTAGCGTTCTATTCTCACTGAATACCCCTTTGCGGAAGCGGCGTGATGGTTAGTCAGTTTATTATGTTAATCTTTGCAAATATGAACACGTAAGAGATAAAGATGTAAAAATGATTAGAATAGTTTTTACCCATTTATTTACTTATTTTTAAATGTAAAATATTCAATTGAATACACTGTGTTTAAAACAACGTGTAAAATTATTGTCATACCTCCTGAAAACGTTTTCTGTAGCTATAATCCTCCATCCGCGCCGAACCTGCACCCACAACCGCTAAAGCCTCCATTCTCTTAACCACTCAGCCTGTTACTTAATCATTCATGCGGCGTCGCCGAGGGCGTCATCGCTACCACCCCTAGACTCTTATCCTAAACCTCGTCTATAACTACCGACTAATAAAAAATAAACCTTTTATACTTTTTATGTGGTGAAAATGATGAACCGATTGAAAACTATTAAGTATTAATTGTTCATCAAGTGAAAATAATATTTAAAAAAATCGAGTACTTAAGTTACTACTTATCTTACAAGGTATTTACAACCTTAGAAAATCGTCTTTTGTTTATTAGTATGTGAGGTCAAAATCCTGGATCATAAACACATACGTGAGAAATGCTAGAAAATATCTTTTGAATTATAATATAGGAATTTGCAAATCATATCATGGAAACTTACCACTCGTTTGACTCTCATACACTTAAATTATTATACTCTGTTACAAATAAAAGTCAAATCACGAATAATTTAGAAAATTTAGAAATACATAAAATTTAAAATCAGATAAAACGTTAATTAATAATTTACTGTTTCAAAATACGTCACCATTAATATCTATGTTTCCTTTTACAAAAAATCTTATTCCTCAACCCCTCCCTTTCCTTTATTTATTAATCTATATACATATACCCCTCAATAAATATTTTGTTCATTAGTTTTTGACAAGAAGATGAAAACATCTGAAAGTTTTCGAAACTAGTCGTAAATATAAAAAAAAACTCTTTAAGTGGTATATTGAAGTGTTTAATTTATAAAAAAACATCTTTTTCATTTCATTTTTCTAGATTATAATTGAACAAAATAATTTATTTACATTTTGAGTGTGCCCAAATACTTGTTTACAAATCTGTATTATCTCTAATTATGAAAGACTTTCTGTTCAATAAAAAGCTTCTTTCATCTCACCAATAGTGGCTCTAGTGAAATTCTATTGATTAAGAACTATGATTCAAAATTGGACCAAATACGAGTATTTAGAAGTTCTAAGAATTTGAGTAGTGTGGTTACCCATCATGAGTAGAATTGGTGAATGTTACACGTGTGTGTAAAGTGATCAATTTAATCAGCCTATGCTAGTCGTGAGCCCCGTAAATGCCCAGACCTCCATATTCTTCTTCATCTATGTAAAGATGTCAAAAAATAATATAAGTTACTTATTTTTTTTTACCTAAATTATTAAAAAAGCTTTTAAAACAAACGTCTTCACACATAGGTTTGTACATATTTAGATGCTTTATGGAAGGGATGACAACATCTATTTTCAAATTAAATTTACTTGTCTAAAATTATGTAACATTTTAGATTTTTGGAATTTATTTATACGGGTTATTTTTTGGATTGTTTCCATTAGGATGTACAAATAATAATATTACTTCTATAATCATATAAACCCTTAAATTTTAAAATATTTTGGTTGGTAAAAATGTTTTTTTTTTCATGAAATCCAGACTGTGAGGTTCAGAATTTGTCCCCAGTATACAAAACATATTTAAAGTAACCCAAATATGTATAGGTTAAATGAAAGATACTATGTTTTTGTATATTTCTACAAAGAAGGGTTTATTTTCGTAAATTTTTTAGGAGTTTGTAATTAAAATTTAACATTGCCACTTAAAATCGTAATACAAAAGTTAACCTTTCGCGATTAATGTTGCTTGGTGGGAAATTAAGGTTTTTGCGAATCGCCGCCTGGGGAATAATAAGCGCTAAAGTTGCCAATCTATACACTGTGCTGTCTGTACACACAGATGGCGCATTCCCAGAACATACATAGGCCCAGCCGCGCTGCGTGGTGTGTCCGGATGCGTATTCCCATAGCAAGGGACACTTGTAATATTCCTTTTTTGTAATATCATTACAAACCCGCATTCAACTCGAAGCAGTTCTCCAATTTAAACAAGGGTTTGTAATGAAAACTCAAAAGGTGAAGCTCCTACCACCAAGACAAGTCGTGAGCTACATGACCCACGTAGGGGTCTTGAGAGTGAGCTACGACACAGAGGAAGGTCACAATATATCAGACATGATATATTTTATTTTTTGACATCTCAACATAGATGAAGAAGAATATGGAAGTCCGGGTATTTACGGGGCTTACGACCGTCATAGGCTGGTTTAAGTGATCACTTTACACACGTGTAACGTATCAATCATAGGTAGAATTGGTGAATCACCAATTCTACCTATGATTGACAAATATGGGTATGTTAGTGGCAGTGAAATAATGGATGCAAGATCCCATAACCTCTTATAATTAAATAGGTACTAGTTCCTATTTTGTAACTTATATCATTACAAACCCGTATTCAACTCGTAAGGAGCTCTCCAATTTCAACAAAGGTTTGTAACGAAAATATTGCTGACCCAACGTGTTTACAACACGCTGATTAGCGGAGCAATTTTGTAGGGAAGGCGATTTTTACACAGAGTAGTTGGTCATTCTATTCTATCTGCCTACCTCTGGGAGAATTAGCGTTATGGTTAGTAAGTACGTTTTAAGATGTAATTTGAAAACATTCGAGTACCTATCAAATCGAATTGCAATTTGTTTTTTTATCACTTGAGTATTATATTGTGACGACTAGTTTCGGAAGCTTCAGATGCTTCTACGGGGTTTAAAATGAATTATTCAAACCCGCAGACGGAAGCATCTGTAGCATCCAAAACACGTCGTAAAATATTGAAGTAGTAAAAAAAGTTTATTTATTTATAATTTTATCATGTTTTACTACAATGTGAATGCCGAAATAATAAATAGCAATTCTTTTTCATTTATTTCTTAAAAGCGAAAAGTTGTACCTAAAAGAATTTGTCCACCTCTATGGTGTAAATGTAAGCGTATTTAGCTACAGTGCTGGAGGTCTCAGATTCGATTTCCAGAGGGGGGAAATAAATATTAGTGATTTTACACTCTAATATGGACTGGTCTGGTCCCTGAAGCGCAGAAATGATCACCTTACCTTCATGTGAGTGACTATCGAAATAACACTGCGTCAATACGATGCAGTGCCTTGTACACCATTAGTGCGGATAAGGGTTAGAAGAAGATTTTTTCATCATACAGATTTTCTTCGTGCGTAACATTCTTTGTGATTATTGGTTTGCTTCTTTTACGGTCAGTCTCTATCCGTTTCTATCCTCCGTTCGTCTTTTCACCTCGGTATACCCGATACAACACATGTCGGTTTTTTTGTCCATGTAGGTTAATCCTCAGTGGCCTAATGGTTAGCGTATAAGCGTGCTGGAGGTCCCATATAAGACGAAGAAATTAATTAGGAATGTCTAGTCTAATAAAAATTCGAAAAGGAGTAGATATCGGTGGTATGCTGAAGTTTGTAGAGACTACTCCGGCAAGGCGCCCGGCCTGGCTGTGCCGAGGCATGCTATGCGAATACGCGTACGAATATGGGCACGGGAGGGATGTGCTCGCTCAGGGTTGCCAACTGCGGGATGCAAGCGGCATAAATCTCATTCCACAGCTGTCAGCCGCGTGATGAAGTGTCGCGCGACAGGGTTGGCAAACCAAATAACAATAAAAATATATTTTACTCTCTCTTTATCGTCCATTGTTGACTTTGTGTAATACCACTTTTATAAACACTTATTCGTGACTACCGGTTTCGGAAAATCATTCCGTCATCAGTTCATTAAAATAAAATTATCTCGATTTGGTATTTGTATTAAAATAAAAGAGAGAAAGAAAAGAATAACCACGAAGTTATGAATGCTTTAAATAAACAAAATAAAAAAAAATAAAATTGTTTCGGCATTCGTTTTGTGATAAGACATAACTAAACTGAAAATTAAAATAATTATTCTTTATCACTTGCAAGGAAAAAAAGTGTTTTCATTTACAATTCATTAAAAATGTATATTAAAAAAAAAACTATATGCTTACATTTATATTTACAGGGATAAATATTACGAGTAACTTTATATTATACGAGTATGGGTATACAAACACGATCAGGTACACTATCTATTGCTACTTCTCTATCAATAGTACGTATTTTACTCCTACATTCACATTGTTCTACATTATTCCATCATTTACTCATGTATCCAAGAAACTAAGGCTCTGAACCAATCACCTTATCATCACGTAATATTTTTCGTTAAATATTAAGTTAACACCTCGTCAATCTGATGCAGTACCCAATGCACCATTTGGTGTATTCGTATTTAGCTGTATTTATTATTTTACAGTAACGTTTCTCATTTTAATGTGCTTCAATCTATATCTGCGTCTCTGTTGAGATATCAATACAATCTTGTACACAACCCTTTAGTGTGTCATATCCATTTGTTTACAAAGATTTGAACAAACTTAAATTATCTCGTTTATATTATATTCTAGGGAAATTCTTAAAATAAATAGAAGATCACGATTTTGCTTTTATTGAATTATCTGGCATTTAAGATGTGAAAATCGTTTTTAAGTTTAGGGTAACATTACATGTTTTAGAAGAAGGTGCCGTGGCGTAGTTGGGTAGACGCTCGTCTGTGAAACTGGCGTCGAAGGTTCTATTCCCGCCAAATTGCAAAATTAATTGGTAGGTAGGATAAGGAAGGCAGCAATGCTAGGGCGCTCGAGGTTGCATGCCCATAGGTACTCATATATACTACTACTACTACAGACCCTTATCCTTATCCTTTCAAAATGAGAAATAGAAATTACTCATCGGGAATATTATTTGTATATATGACTTATGTATTTAATAATTCAAGAAAGATTTATTTTCAATTCATCTGGGTGTTTGTGATGTGTGTATGTTTCACATTTACCTTCCCTATCCTTACCATCTTACCTATAGACAAGCCTCAAAAAGTATAGGTTTTGCGGGAAATTACTTTAAAAAAATAGATTTACTTTATTTTAAGCCGTATGTGGCAACCTTCGAATAGCGATGTCGGCAGAAACAGTTGATCTCCCCTGACTAGTCTTCACTACACATCTGACACCGGAATTACTATCACTGACCAGCCGTCAAAATTATTGTTTTTGATGGATTTATTAATTGGCTCGATATAACGAATTTATTGGCAACCAATAGAATTAGTTACCACGCGTTGTGGAGTTCTAATGAGCGTCGCAATATAATTAATGATTCAGGCTTAGTAAATTGAGATGGATACTTATTTTATTCCGATTTATCATTTTTCACGTAAGAAAAACGTATTTAAGGTTACAAAAAATAGTGTCCAGTATTGTATGTATTAATTTTTAAATCAAACACAGATTTTTCGAGTCAACTAAGATGTATTTTATTTTAAAAAAAAACACACGTAAAACATAATATTGTGACAATTGTTTCGCCTAGTTATGGCATTTTCAAGCGAATGTGAAGATTAAATGGACTGACGGTCCTTATGTAGCTTATGTGCTTGATTTAAAAATTAAAACATAGATGGAGTTCTAAAAATTAAACGCCAAATCATTAAATCCAGTATTCTATACTTGACAGAAGTGAAATTCCTAAAAAAATAAAGAAATATAAATTATTCACGTGAGAGACAGAGAGAAAGCATCTCAAAAGAAATACCAACATTACAAAATTTGAATAAAAATATATTTTTTAATCAATATTTTCACTGTAAATAATTTGAAAATTATTATGAAACTACCTTTCGCACAAGTGTTTTTACACTTTATTGTTTTGTTTTCTAGCGTGTATTACAGTTACCTACTCAAAAATTCTCTCTGACCACCTTTGACCTCATAAATCTCGCACTACACTGATTTACACAATCCGTGCTAAAATATGTCAAAACGTCGCCAGGTTCCCTGGACAAAGGGGGAACCTTTTGGTTCTATTGTCTGCAACAATAACACTCTGACCCGCGCAAACAGGCTGGCGGAGGTAAATCTAGAATATAAAATAAAGGTTGACTTCACTTTGTAGGTAATTTGTCGTCAGTTCTTTATCTGACCGAATGCAGACCGACCCTCGTCAAATCCCCAGACGCTACCTTCAAATTAGGCTTATTATTTTCGGTGGAGTTAATGAATACGTTTTGTATTAATAATGTTTAAATATAAACTAAAGGTTTATCACAACGTAGTACCATATTTTCGAACATGTTTTTCATCTAATCGATATTTTACCTCCGACCTAAACACGTTTTAAATTATAGTAAAATTAATTTTAAAATAAGATAATTATTTAAAGATTTCGAGAGATTAAGAGTTCAATTTGTAGAACTTCATTTTAATTTATATTTTAAATGTTGAAATCAAACAAATTTTTTTTGAGTCTACTAGTTGTATTTTATTGTTTAATAAAACACACAAAACATTAATTTTGTGACAATTGTTTCACCTAGTTATTGCATTTTCTAACAAATGTCTTCAAACAATGCCATAATTAAGCGAAACAACTGTCAAAAGTTTGTTTTTATGTGTTTTTTTTAAACAATAATATACAACTTAGTATATTTCAAAAATCAGTACTTGATTTCAACATTTAATATATAAATTAAGATAATTTTATTAAATCATATTTTAAATGATTAATTCATGAAGTTAATTTTTTTCAAACGAAATCATTTATTTATTTTTTGTAATATTTTAATTATATTTTAGATATTTTATAGATTATTTATCTCATTTTTATGATTTAATATTAGAATCGAGTTCAAGGGTAAATTCTACTACTGTATTTTACGCAAGTGGTGTTTTTCTAGGTACAAAAATGACGGTGAAAATATGGGAAATAGTTTATTGCACGAAAAAATAACTATAAAAATACATAAAATAAACTTTGAATTTTTTTTCATTTGAACACATTGTAAAAAAACATTAATTTATGCTATTTTTTAATTTTTTAGCAAAAAAGAAATAGCCCATTTGACTAACGTGCAGGAGGTCCTGGTATCGATTTCCAGAATGCAATATGATTCAAAATAAATGTGATTAAGGGAAATAACCTTACCTACATGTTATTAATGATCTATGTCACACTGCGTCTTTGCGATGCAGTGCTCTATACACCATTTTGGTGCGGTTAAGGGTTAGAAGATGAAGTAAAATAAAATGCAACGTTTTTAATCGCTAAGAATTCCAGTATCCAATTTAACGTCAGAACGGTGAATTTCTTTATTTTGATTTTACAAGGTTCTTGAGCCAGCCAAAGCGCCAAGGGACTGTATTTATGGGGGTGGCGGAAGGCTTATAGGGAAATCTGAATCCTTGAAAGGCTCTAGTTTTACTTGGCTTGTTCAGTGTTCAGGATCATTCGTCTCCAACGACCGGATCCACCAAACACAGTAAGGGGGTAGGCTGACACACCTCATCAACATTTACGGGGGAATGTTTCAGACATTTTTTCAGGAAGTTTCAGTAAAGCTTTATTTCAATGTGAAAATCAGCTTTCAGGAAATTCTTTACCTTGAATTCAGCGGGCTCAATATTATTTTCAATCACTTTTAAACAAACAAATATTTAAATGATGTTTTACATATCTCAACAGATAAAAACAAGGTTTACTTAATTTTAAATATCTATATATAATTAAATATAAACTCTTTTTATGCCTTCAGGATTATCTCAATTGAATAAAAATAAATAAGTCCTAACACGAAAGATGAGAGGAAACGATATATAATTATAATATAAAATGAACGCATTGAAGTTATTACGTCTTTAACCTAGTCTCTATGTGGCATCTCCAGCACAACATATATTTCCTAACATTCTGGATGTGTCAAAATCCTTGTTCATAAATCTGGATTTTTCGGTAAATGGAATGTTTTTTACATATCGCTCACTCCTTTCAAGAACGTCATAAATCAAAAAACTTGATTTTTCAGGAGAACGTTTTTAAAGTTCAAAAATATAATACAATGTATTAAAAATAAATATCAAGCCACTTATTGAACTTTTTACTGTGCAACAGATATTTTTAGACAAACCTGAAGGTTTTTTCTCCATTTGAAAAATATTTAATATATTTAAAAAAATAAGTAAACAATACCCTTTCTTCAAAATGCAAAAACAACATTTTCTACCCTGTAGCGGGTAAATATTAAGTTTAAAATATGCCACTTTTGCTGGGATATAGTACATTTTCTGGGCATTTCGAAAACATGCACAACTGAAAATTGACGATTTTTGATTTATGACGTTCTTGAAAGGAGTGAGCGATATCTTAACATAGATGAAGAAGAATATTGATACGATAAGTTATAAAAATAGTAGTGTGGTTGTCAATCATGGGTAGAATGGTGAATATTACACCCGTATAAAGTGATCACTTAAACCAGCCTATGACGAGTCATAAGCCCTGTAAATACCTAGACTACTAAATTATTCCTAATCTTTGTTAATATGTCAAAAAATTATAAAAAACAATTTGGACAACTCAACATAGATGAAAAATAATAAAGAATTATTTATCTGGGCATTGCCGGGGCTTACGATTGTCATAGGCTGGTTTAAGAGATCACTTTACACACGTTTAACATTCACCAATTCTACCCATGATTGACAACCACACTACTCGAATTCATAGAAGTTCTATGTGTATATATGATACAATTTTGAAACATTGTACAAGAATCACTTGAATTTTTACCAGTGACATCTATTGGTGAGACGAAGAAGCTTTTCGACACTCAAAATGTTGTTTATAATGTTTATGTTTGTAAAGATATTTAAAAAAAAAATAAGAATACAGACTTAAAATGTAAACGGGTAAAATATTACAAACAAATACGAAATTGACATTAATATATTAGGATCTAACAAACCAAACTCTGAAAGCCTTTTTAATGTGAAAAAGAGCTTGAATTAATTATTTCTCTCTTGTATATAATTTCAGTATTAAGACGTTACCTTACCTAAATATGACGCATAAGCTGTAAGAGAACAATATAACATCCTAAAACACAGCCTTAAAGCTTCATTCTTCTCTTAAAGAATTGATCAACAGGGGGATGAGAGGAGAGTGCTTTAAACACAAATGTAAAGAGGCGGTGGTAGGTGCGTGGTGTTAATTTAATGGAAGGCTTACGTCTATTTTATAATTTACTTTTAGGCACCTACGGTAAGGTAGATTAAGGCATAATGTAATATGTATGAAAACTCACGTATGTTAACCCTTGGAAATCTGCTGGCGCTGCTACGGCGACATGATTACTTTCTTCTTATTACGTTGGCGCTATAGTGGCACTTAAAAATATAAGGTGCGTTGTGTCTTTTTCTGATTTTTTACCAACTACATTTACCTCATAAACTTGTTTTCAAAAAGTGTACTTTAGAAGTATGTTTAAGCTTACTTACTAAGTAAATAAATTCGGCATTTTTTTTCTAAATTAATTTACCTATTTATTAGTGAAGGTAATTAATAACGTTCTAGAAACGCGACGTAGAAAAATACGTCAAATTATGAAGGGGTTGAAAAATAAATAGCAGATTTTTTAAACGGGTAATATTCATTCACATCGTTAGCATTATTAACATAATGCTGTTTGTTTTACAGAAAATTTTGTCGCAATGCTTGAGTCGAGGGGAATTTATACAATTATAAATATACTTTGTGCAAATATAAAGCGATTCGTCTTTGTTTAGTCACGGAAATATTTAAACCGTAAGCATACGGTGGCGCTATGCTGTGCTGGAACCGAGTGGCGATTGTGACTACAACTGTAATA